>NC_045445.1:94113166-94124422 GCF_002776525.5 Piliocolobus tephrosceles | reverse complement strand
GCCAAGGTGGGAGGATCACTTGAGCCCAGGAATTCAAGACCAGCCTGAGCAACACAGTGAGACCACTGCCTAAAAACATAAATCAATCAATTGCCCAGGTGTGGTGTCCACACATGTAGTACCAGCCACTCAGGGGAACTGCTTCTTGAGGATTGCTTGAGCCCAGGAGATCGAGGTTTGCAGTGAGGTATGGTCATGCCATTGCCCTCCAGCCTGGGTGACTGAGCGACATCCTGTCTGAAGAAAAGCATTTATAAATATAGATATGAAAATAATTTAGTTCTTTCACAAAAGGTCTTTCTGAGACACGTCCTCCACTAAGGGTGATATGGGACTGTCTGTTCCCAAAGTTTCTGGATGCATGAGAATGGTTGGGCAAGAGACAAAACAAAACAAAACAAAACAAAACAAAACAAAACAAAAAGATCTCTCAAGTCCCTTTTTTTATGTTCCTGAGACCCTGTGGATGTGAGTCTGGGGACAGCAGGAAAACCCTGTCTGACCCTGCATGTGCCTGACTTAATAGTGTGCATGCCCCTTGCTGGGCAAGTCCTTTGCTGCTCATGTGCCTTAGTGTCTGTCTCCTGTCCCTGCAGAGCCCTGACAGATGGTGACTTTTTTATTTTATTTATTTTTTATTGTTTTTAGATGGAGTCTCGCTCTGTTGCCCAGGCTGGCGTGCAGTGGTGTGATCTTGGCTCACTGCAAACTCCACCTCCCAGGTTCTAGCAATTCTTCCTCAGCCTCCCGAGTGACTGGGACTACAGGTGCATGCCACCACGCCCGGCTAATTTTTTGAATTTTAGGAGAGATGGGATTTCAACGTGTTGCCCAGGCTGTTCTCGAAATCCTGAGCTCAGACATCTGTCTGCCTCGGGCTCCCAAAGTGTTAGGATTACAGGCGTGAGCCACTGGGCCTGGCGACAGATGGTGACTTCTTTTGTTCTTGCCAACTAGGATCCAGCCGGTAGGTGCGCAGATCATTCCTCCCAGAAGTTGAAGGGGGAGTGAGCGTGAGGAGGGGCGGGTGGTCTTTGCGTGCATCCGGCGACTGGATCCATGGCCATGTAGAGAAAAGGGTTGTGAAGTGGTCATTCTTCTACTAAAAGGCAGTGATGCTGCCATGGCCTCGTCGTCGTGGGGAGACCAGACAAGGGAGGAAGGAGGGCCCTGGAGGGGAGGAGGGTCAGCTGAACATGGAGCGAGTTGTGAAGGGATACACTATTTGAGGTCTTTGAGTCCCTAGAGCATATGAATCTGCCCACAGAGGACGGACTCCAACCTCCTTAGTGGGGACCTGGGGAGAGGAGGACTGGACGTGGCAGGACAAGGAGGGGCAACTCAGCCCACAGGACAAAGTCAGATCTCACTGCGCATGCTTCTTGGGTGGCCGCCTCAGTGCGCATGTTCACTAGGCTTCTTCTGTTCGACCTCTTTGCAGCACGTTGCAAACGCTCTGGAGCTGAGAGGGTGTGAGGGTTGCTTTCCTGCTGTCTGAACTCTTCTCCCCTACCGAAACGTAACGGGTAGGTCCGCAGGGCAGTCCTTCCGGGAGGTGAAGTGAGAATGAGTGTGAGGAGGAGCCAGTAAGCTTCTAAATGGGTCAGGCTGCGTGGTCCCTGGCTCAGAGGTAGAAGTGCCTCAACGTCGTCATCCTTCTCATGCGGCACCAGGGCCATGGGCCTTCTGGTCTTGGCAGGGCCACAACTAGGGAGGAAGGAGGGCCACGGAGTGGAGGGGGGTCAGGCGGAGACGGGGCGACTGCTGGGGTTGCTGTTGGAGGTATCTGAGTCCTGGAAGCATCTGGAACCCCCAACAAAGGACAGATTCCAGACTCCTAGGTGGGGAGTCTGGGTGGGTGGGAAGGAATGGGAAGGGACGAAGTGCATGGTAAGGAAGGAGCCTAGAAACTGGGAATGCCGCGGGCTGGTGACCACAGCCCTGAGGTCTGTAGAGTGCCTGGCAGAGGTGGCCCGTGAGGAGCACCCAGCGCTGTGTCCCAATTTCTGAACTCCACCATGGAGGTTTGAATGGGCGGGGCTCTGCATTTCAACAAAATTTGATTTTAGGGGGCAAATGGGCTTAGCAAATGGGTGTGTGAGAAAAGTAGTTGTCACTCAAATTTTAATTCTCTAGCTGTATTTTCCTAAATGTCTCCGTGATGGAGAGTTCAATTGTGACACCAAAAACCTTATCAGAAATTTCCTGAGTCTTTGCCAGGAGCCTTAAGACATTGCTGTGCTAGCTTGACCAACATAAGTAGCTTTGTAAGCATACGATTCAGAAGACATACACACACATTTGTCCCTGGGACTTACTTTCAAAATTTTTCCAAATTAAAAAAAAAAATTACAAGTTAACATTTGTCCATAAAAGTGGCCAAATATAGCTATCCTCTCAAGTGCATTTTCCTAATCACGAAATTCTGTTTGCAGAGGGAAATATGAGGTACCAAGGAAGATCAACATATAGGCCTATACCAAGATGAAGTTTATGACCTTCTGAGCTGACTGTGCCTCTGCTTGTGAGGGCCTTAACGTTCAATATTTTCTATTAGCAGAACGTTATTTTTGTGATAGTGTTATTAAACTAGTATACATACACTGGTAAAAGGTCTTCCGTGCTGATAAAAAAATGATCATGGCATCTCATGAAGGACAGACTAATCCAAGAGGATTATGTTCTGGTTTTGTCTGAATAGATGATCTTCTGTTCCCCGGTTTTTTGCCCATGACTTCCTTCTCATGCTTATTGATAACTGATTGCACACATCTCTACCAAGATAGATTAAAATGGCTACCAAAGCCCTTAAAGGTAACTGTCTTAGAGTAAACTCTCTGTGGGAAGAGTAACTTTATGAAACATTAAGAATATGAAATAGTGTTGGAGAAATGTCTTTAGACTTATGATCAGAAGTATCTATGTATTCTGTATACTTATATTATTGAGATGTATGTCAGTGTATTTGCACACACTCACCGCTTCTGGTCCTGGGAGCCCAGTCATGAAGAGTCTCAAGAAGAGGAACCACTAACTGAAAGTCGGGATCCTACACCTGGTCAAGAAAGAGAAGAAGATCAGGGTGCAGCTGAGATTCAAGGTGCTGGGAAGGGAAGAAAAAATGTCTGTGGGAAGGGGAGGAGGCCTATGTGTGCATCACACATTATGCCATGACCAGTAAGGGGAGGAAAGAAAACATTAGGAAAGGATCGCAAACATTTGCTGAAATTTGGCTGTAAAAGTGAAGAGTATAGTTTGCAGTCTTACGCAGTCTCTGGATATAATGAATCTTCTCTTTTTCTTTGCGATCTACTTTGTATGCTTGCAAATACAGTCCTTGCTAAATTAGAACTTAGGTGACCACAGCCTTGAGTTCTGTAGAGTGCTTGGTAGAGGTGTCCAATGAGGAGCACCCGGCACTATGTTGCAACTTCTCAACTCCACCCTGGAGATTCAAATGGGAGGGGCTCTGCATTCCAACAAAACTTGATTTTTGAAACCATCTGATGTAAGAAAATGTACATTATTTCACTAGTGTAATTTGATCTTCTTAGAATGTTGTATCATCTTCTCAGCTGTGGTGTCCACAGCGTTGTATGCACCCTTTAATAGCGTGTAGAGTGCCAAGTCACCCTACCTTGTAACACCCTGAATAAAGCCTATTTGCATAGGGATGTTAGTCCCATTTTATAAATAAGAAAACTGAGGCTCATGGGTTGAGGTTTACCAAAGAACACTTGAGTCATGGAGACAGAATTCATATTTCATTTCAAGGTTTATTCATATTTCAAGATGATGATTCCTCCTATCATCTATGTTGTAAGAGAAAGTGACTGGTTTTGCTTAAGATGCATAATACTCAAATATGGCTGCACTATAAGGTACTTCAGTATTGGCTCAGGACAAAACATGGTTCAGTGAAGCAGGATAGAAATTCCAGAAAAGAGCTCAATGAATGACAGCCACCGTTTCCTTTCATTGGTGTTTTTGACAGTATGTTTGGTAAAAGTTGGATAATTCAGGACACTGGCATATGGATAGCTATATTAGTATGATTTTGAGGGACTTTTAAAAGTTGTTTAAACACTTTTATAATTAGAAAACTTAAAGTGCCATAAGATCATCATGAAACAGAAATTGTTTCCTCAACAGGTAGCATTTTCAAAGTAAACACTGACAGAATTTGGGCCATGGATTATTTAGCAATTCACTGTTAAGGGGTTTCCAGAATATGGTTGTCCGTAATGCTGGTTTGTTTATTTATTTATTTATTTTAAATTATACTTTAAGTTCTGGGATGTATGTGCAGAATGTGCAGGTTTGTTACAGAGGTATACACATGCCATGATGGTTTGCTGCACCCATCAACCTGTAATCTACATTGGGTATTTCTTCTAATATTCTCCCTCCCTTAGCGCCCCCAGCCCCCAACAGGCCCTGGTGTGTGATGTTCCCCTCCCTGTGTCCATGTGTTCTCATTGTTCAACTCCCACTTATGAGTTAGAACATGCAGCGTTTGGCTTTCTTTTCCTGTCTTAGTTTGCTGAGAATGATGGTTTCCAAAGGACATGAACTCATCCTTTTTTTTATGGCTGTGTAGTATTCCATGGTGTATATGTGCCACATTTTCTTTATCCAGTCTATCATTGATGGGCATTTGGGTTGATTCTGAGTCTTTGCTATTGTGAATAGTGCTGCAATAAACATATGTGTGCATGTTTCTTTATAGTAGAATGATTTATAATCCTTTGGGCGTATACCCAGTTATTTATTTGCACTCAACTTCCTGTACTCTCACTGTGGGACAGTGATTTTGCTGTTGTTGTTGGTACTTTATTCTCATTGAGATTCATCTATGGAAAGTTACATATAGGGCCGTTGGACCTAAGCATAACTTTAATTAATTTTAACCAGAAAATTTTCAAGTTACTTCAACAAGGGATGGGTGTCACGACTGTATGACTTGTCATAAGCCAGCCAATACATTGATGTAAACTTTCAGAAAATTACATTTAAGTTATGATTAAAATGCTATTTATGTGGCAGACTTCAGATATCTTAGATAGTTGATACTTGCTATTCATAATACACAATGGTAACATATGGATAATGTAGGTGTAGTGTGGTTTATCCTTAGATTGTCATTTAAAATAAGATTTCAGGCCAGGACCAGTGCCTCATGTATATAATCCCAAAACATTGGGAGGATAAGGCCAGTAGATCCCTTGAGCCCAGGAGATTGAGGCCAGCCTGGGCAATACAAGGAAACCCCATCTCTACCAAAAAATACAAAAATTATACTTGGTGGTGGCATTCACCTGTAGGCTCAGCTACTCATGAGGCTTAGACAGGAGGATCCGTTGAGCCCAGAAGGTTGGGCCTGCAGTGGGCCAAGGTGGTACCACTGTACTGCAGCCTGAACAGAGTGAGACCCTGTCTCAAAAAACAATTAAATACATAAGATAAGACTTCATAATACGAGAAAACGAAATTGTAACATTTTTGCATCACATTTGTTATGACACTAGCCTACAGGCTTTTATTTCATAATGCTGAGGAAAAGAATATTATCATTTCCTTATTTATATTTTATGTTTGTCTGCTTCAGTTGATACTTTTTGCATTTTTAAGTGTCTGACCTGGAAGCTGATCTCCAAGAGCTGTCTTAGTCAAAGACTGGAAATGAATGCAGAGATGATCCTGATGTCAAGGGGAAGATTCTGCCAAAACTAGAGCATTTTAAAATGCCAGAAGCAGGTACATTATCCATTAAATGCAAAATTAGGTGTTTTCTGTTTTCTACAAAATTATACTTTTGATAGTAGAAAGAGAGAATATTAGTGCCCCTTTAAAAACAGAACTCAAACGCAGACTTTCTTTGAAAGGTAGTTCAGACCCTGAATGCCTGACTGCAAGACTTAAACACTATCAGATACAGAAACAAATTGGGTCAAAGCCATATTGAATCCTCAAATGTGAAAGGATTTTCTTCTGAGTATAACCAACAGCTAACAATTTTCGAATTAGTTTTTAATTTCTGCTTTTAAAAAATACATTGTAATACCATTTGTAATACCAGTTTGTGTGAAATGTGCTGAGAACTGAAGAGGATTCTAGTACCAGCTCTACCATAATTTGTGAGATTCTTAATGAATCCCATAAATTCTACACCCACGTTTGCTCTTATTGAAAATAATGAATGAACATCAGATTAAATTATATTTCAGTGCTGATTTCTGCATGCTGTGGTTTTGTTGGATAGAATACAAAGATACTCGACTTTCATGATTTGTTTATCATAATAATCAGCTTCAGTTCAATTATAATATCTGAGTTGAGACTTCATTGCTCCTAAGAAAATCATGGGGAAGGGGGGGGGGGGAGGGATTGCATTGGGGAGTTATACCTGATATAAATGATGAATTGATGGGTGCTGACGAGTTGATGGGTGCAGCACACCAACATGGCACATGTATACATATGTAACAAACCTGCACGTTATGCACATGTACCCTAGAACTTAAAGTATAATAAAAAAAAAAAGAAAAAAAAAAGAAAATAAACAACCACTCTGCTTGATATTTGTTTCTCTATATGGAGACCTTAATGACTGTTCTTGGATTTTGTCAACTTCTGAATTCTGTGGCTCTTAGTGAAGCCTTGAATATCTGAATAATAGAATGGCAGGAGACAGGTTTCTGTGGCCCATGAAGTAGGGAGAATGCATGTAGGTTAGTGAGCATGCTCCTTGCCCTACTGTTAGTCTTCATGAGCTACTGTGTGTAATTAGATTGAAGACACATATGATAGAATCACCTCTAACTGTATCATAGATCACATATCACAAATTTCTGTCTTGAGATATCAGTTAACATGATCTAAAGTTTAAAGTCCAGGGGCACGCCCAGATGGCCATGTAGGAAAAGCTCCAGCCTCCAGCTCCCATCGTGAGCGACACAGAAGACGGGTGAGTTCTGCATTTTCAACTGAGGTACCGGGTTCATCTCACTGGGGCATGTCGGACAGTTGGTGCTGGCCTGCGGGTGCAGCCTGACCAGGGAGAGCTGAAGCAGGGCGAGACATTATCTCACCTGGGAAGTGCAAGGGGGAGGGGAATTCCTTTTCCTAGCCTAAGGAAATTGAGACACACAACACCTGGAAAATCGGGTAACTCCTACCCTAACACTGTGCTTTACCAATGGTCTTAGCAAATGGCACACCAGGAGATTATATCCCACACTTGGTCCAGAGGGTACCATGCCCATGGAGCCTCCCTCATTGCTAGCACAGCAGTCTGAGATCTGACTGCAAGGCAGCAGCGAGGCTGAGGGAGGGGCGCCTGCCATTGCTGAGGCTTAAGTAGGTAAACAAAGCCGCTGGGAAGCTCGAATTGGGTGGAACCCACCACAGCTCAAGGAGGCCAGCCTGCCTCTGTAGACTCCACCTCTGGGGACAAGGCATAGCTAAACAAAAAGCAGCAGAAAGTTCGGCAGAGGTAAATATCCCTGTCTGACCGCTTTGAAGAGAGCAGTGGATCTCCCAGCATGGAGATTGAGATCTGAGAACAGACAGACTGCCTGCTCAAGTGGGTCCCTGACCCCTGAGTAGCCTAACTGGGAGACATGCCCCACTAGGTGCAGACTGACACCTCACACTTCACAAGGCTGCGTACACCCCTGAGACGAAGCTTCCAGAGCAAGAATCAGACAGCAACACTCGTTGTTCAGAAACATTCTATCTTCTGCAGCCTCCGCTGCTGATAGCCAGGCACACAGGGTCTGGAGTAGACCTCAAGCAAACTCCAACAGACCTACAGCTGAGGGTCCTGACTGTTAGAAGGAAAACTAAAAAACAGAAAGGACACCCACACCAAAACCCCACCAGTATGTCACCATCATCAAAGACCAAAGGCAGATAAAACCACAAAGATGGGGAAAAAGCAGTGCAGAAAAGCTGGAAATTCAAAAAATCAGAGTGCATCTCCCCCTCCAAAGGAACGCAGCTCATCGCCAGCAACGGAGCAAAGCTGGATGGAGAATGACATTGATGAGTCAACAGAAGAAGGATTCAGTCAATCAAACTTCTCAGAGCCAAAGGAGGAACTACGTAACCAGCGCAAAGAAACTAAAAACATTGAAAAAAGATTTGACGAATGGCTAATTAGAATAACCAATGTAGAGAAGTCCTTAAAATAACTGATAGAGATGAAAACCGAAACACAAGAACTACGTGACAAATGCACAAGCTTCAGTAATTGAGTCGATCAACTGCAAGAAAGAGTATCAGCGATTGAAGATCAATTGAATGAAATGAAGCGAGAAGAGAAGTGTAGAGAAAAAAGAGTGAAAAGAAATGAACAAAGCCTCCAAGAAATATGGGATTATGTGAAAAAACCAAATCTACATCTGATTGGTGTGCTTGAAAGTGACAGGGAAAATGGAACCAAGTTGGAAAACACTCTGCAGGATATCATCCAGGAGGACTTCCCCAACCTAGTAAGGCAGGCCAACATTCAAATTCAGGAAATATAGAGAACACTACAAAGATACTCCTTGAGAAGGGCAACTCCAAGACACATAATTGTCAGATTCATCAAAGTGGAAATGAAGGAAAAAATGTTAAGGGCAGCCAGAGACAAAGGTCGGGTTACCCACAAAGGGAAGCCCATCAGACTAACAGCAGATCTCTCAGCAGAAACTCTCCAAGCCAGAAGAGAGTGAGGGCCAATGTTCAACATTCTTAAAGCAAAGAATTTTCAACCCAGAATTTCATATCCAGCCAATCTAAGTTTCACAAGTGAAGGAGAAATAAAATCCTTTACAGACAAGCAAATGCATAGAGATTTTGTCACCACCAGGCCTGCCTTACAAGAGATCCTGAAGGAAGCACTAAACATGGAAAGGAATAATAGGTACCAGCCATTGCAAAAACATGCCAAAATGTAAAGTCCATTGATGCAGGGAAGAAACTGCATCAACTAATGAGCAAAATAACCAGCAAATATCATAATGACAGGATCAAGTTCACACATAACAATATTAACCTTAAATGTAAATGGACTAAATGGTCAAATTAAAAGACACAGACTGGCAAATTGGATAAAGAGTCAAGACGCATCAGTTTGCTGTATACAGGAGACCCATCTCACATGCAGAGACACACATAGGCTCAAAATAAAGGGATGGAGGAAGATCTACCAAGAAAATGGAAAACAAAAGAAGCAGGGGTTGCAATCTTTGCTCTGATAAAACAGACTTTAAACCATCAAAGATCAAAAGAGACAAAGAAGGCCATTACATAATGGTAAAGGGATCAATTCATCAGGAAGAGCTAACTATCCTAAATATATATGCACCCAATACAGGAGCACCCAGATTCATAAAGCAAGTCCTTAGAGACTTACAAAGAGACTTAGACTCCCATACGATAATAATGGGAGACTTTAACACCCCACTGTCAACATTAGACAGATCAACGAGACAGAAAGTCAACAAGGATATCCAGGAATTGAACTCATATCTGCACCAAGCGGACCTAATAGACATCTACAGAACTCTCCACTCCAAATCAACAGAATATACATTCTTCTCAGCACCACATCACACTTATTCCAAAATTGACCACATCATTGGAAGTAAAGCACTCCTCAGCAAATGTACAAGAATAGAAATTATAACAAACTGTCTCTCAGACCACAGTGCAATCAAACTAGAACGCAGAACTAAGAAACTCAAATAAAACGTCTCAACTACATGGAAACTGAACAACCTGCTCCTGAATGACTACTGGGTACATAACGAAATGAAGGCAGAAATAAAGATGTTCTTTGAAAACAATGAGAACAAAGATACAACGTACCAGAATCTCTGGGACACATTCAAAACAGTGTGTAGAGGGAAATTTAGAGCACTAAATGTCCACAAGAGAAAGCAGGAACGATCTAAAATTGACACCCTAACATCCCAATTAAAAGAACTAGAGAAGCAAAAGCAAACACATTCAAAAGCTAGCAGAAGGCAAGAAATAACTAAGATCAGCGCAGAACTGAAGGAGATAGAGACACAAAAAACCCTCCAAAAAAATCAGTGAATCCAGGACCTGGGTCTTTGAAAAGATCAACAAAATTGATAGACCGCTAGCAAGACTCATAAAGAAGAAAAGAGAGAAGAATCAAACAGATGCATTAAAAAATGATAAAGGGGATATCACCACTGACCTCACAGAAATACAGACTACCATCAGAGAATACTATAAACACCTGTATGCAAATAAACTAGAAAACCTAGAAGGAATGGATAATTTCCTGGATATTTACACTCTCCCAAGACTAATCCAGGAAGAAGTTGAATCCCTGAATAGACCAATAGCAGGCTCCGAAATTGAGGCAACAATTAATAGCCTACCCACTAAAAAAAGTCCAGGACGAGATGGATTCACAGCTGAATTCTACCAGAGGTACAAGGAGGAGCTGGTACCATTCCTTCTGAAACTATTCCAATCAATAGAAAAAGAGGAAATCCTCCCTAACTCATTTTATGAGGCCAACGTCATCCTTATACCAAAGCCTGGCAGAGACACAACAAAAAAAGAGAATTTTAGACCAATATCCCTGATGAATATCGATGCAAAAATCCTCAATAAACTACTGGCAAACCGGATTCAGCAGCACATCAAAAAGCTTATCCACCATGATCAAGTGGGCTTCATCCCTGGGATGCAAGGCTGGTTCAACATTCGCAAATCAATAAACGTAATCCAGCATATAAACAGAATCAAAGCCAAGAACCACATGATTATCTCAATGGATGCAGCAAAGGCTTTTGACAAAATTCAACAGCCCTTCATGCTAAAAACGCTCAATAAATTCGGTATTGATGGAACGTACCTCAAAATAATAAGAGCTATTTATGACAAACCCACAGCTAATATCATACTGAATGGGCAAAAACTGGAAAAATTCCCTTTGAAAACTGGCACAAGACAGGGATGCCCTCTCTCACCACTCCTATTCAACATAGTGTTGGAAGTTCTGGCTAGGGCAATCAGGCAAGAGAAAGAAATCAAGGGTATTCAGTTAGGAAAAGAAGAAGTCAAATTGTCCCTGTTTGCAGATGACATGATTGTGTATTTAGAAAACCCCATCGTCTCAGCCCAAAATCTTCTTAAGCTGATAAGCAACTTCAGCAAAGTCTCAGGATACAAAATTAATGTGCAAAAATCACAAGCATTCTTATACACCAGTAACAGACAAGCAGA
>NC_045445.1:94077798-94098166 GCF_002776525.5 Piliocolobus tephrosceles | reverse complement strand
TAGTTCTAGATCCTTGAGGAATCGCCATACTGTTTTCCATAATGGTTCAACTAGTTTACAATCCCACCAACAGTGTAAAAGTGTTCCTATTTCTCCACATCCTCTCCAACACCTATTGTTTCCTGATTTTTTAATGTTTGCCATTCTAACTGGTGTGAGATGGTATCTCACTTGATTTAATGTGTTCTGACCTTGGACTGTCTTTTGGTTTCCTGTAGCACTAGAAAGTAGGGTGTGTTTAAAAAACTTTTTTATTGTATATGCTTGGAAGTCTATCTCCAAAGTCTCTACAGAGGTCTAACGGAATGTAAGCAGAAGGGTGACTCTTAGACTTCTGGTTTTAGTCCATTGCATAAAAGTGAAACTTTGGTGTTGTTTGCAAACCTTTAATGTCATCTGAATACAGTTCTGCTAGTAATGTCCCCTCCTCTTATGTTTCTATTATAGGTGAAGGGCAACCACAGGTTTGAACGAAAATAAGCTGAAACAATGTAAACTGGTTTTATCTAAGATATTTGACTTAAAAAGATCTCAATAAAGTTTTACAGTTTTTTTCCAAAGAATTCTTGCACATCTTTTGTTAATTTTATTTCCAAGTATTTGAGACTATGGAAAGTTGTGGTTGGGTGTAGTGGCTCACGCCTGTAATCCCAGCACTTGAGATGCTGAAGCAGGGGGATTGCTTGAGCTCAGGAGACTGACACCAGCCTGGGCAACATAGGCTCTATGAAAATGAATGAGGAATGCATGAATGTTTGCATGTGTATATGTAGTTGTAGTCCCAGCTACTCTGGATGCTGAGGTGGAAGGGTCCCTTGAGCCCAGGAGGTCGAGCATGAGAATGAGGTTAATCGTGTTCAGGTCACTGCAACTTCAGTCTGGGTGACAGAGGGAGACTTTGTTTTGAAAAAAAAAAAGGGGGGAAGAATATTTTGAAATTTTGTGTTCTGATTGAACTAGTGTATGCAAGTGTGATATTGTGAAATACATATTTGGTCCTCTATCCTGTTTGCTGGCATACAACTAAAAATTTTAGAATATCCAAGAAGTGACTTTTTTTGTTTTTTTGTTTTTTTTGTTTTTGAGACAGAGTCTTGCTCTGTCGCCAGGCTGCAGTGCAATAGTGCGATCTCGGCTCACTGCAACCTCTGCCTCCTGGGTTCAAGTGATTCTCCTGCCTCAGCCTCCCGAGTAGTTGGGATTACAGGTGTCCGCCACCACACCCAGCTAATTTTTGTATTTTTAGTAGAGATGGGGCTTCACCATGTTGTCCAGGATGGTCTCGAGCTCTTGACCTCGTGATCCACCCACCTTGGTCTCCCAAAGGAAGTGACATCTTTTATATGCTAGTGAGTTGACTGAGGCTGGCGGCCCCTAGGTAGTTCTAAGATGGGAAATTAGAGGGATGGGACTTTCAGCCCCACCCCCAAACTTCAGGGAAGGGAGAGGGGCTTTTCTGTGATGAAAACTTTTTATCTCTTTAATCATCCTCTTTCTCCTCCAGACTTTTCTATTCTGGAGGAGTTGTATGCAAGAGGGACAAAAGCATTTTCAGAAACCACATTTTAGTATAATTTAAGTAAAAATATTCATTAAGTTTAAGAAATGGTCAGGATAAAATTCTGAATTTTTAAAAAATTTAAAAATGGGTTTACAGAACCTCCATCCTTTTTGTCTCTATCATTTATCCAGAGAATCATGGAAAACTGCAATCCCTGGCTTGTGGCTGCTGCACTGAGTAGCCAAACTGCTGGACCTCTTCTGTCAATATCGTCACACATCCAGATGTATTAACCAAGAAACGCAAGGCTGTTTTATGCTCCCCCTTTTTTCATTTCCAAGAAATTTCCTTCAAACCCCTTGCAGTAAATTCACAGAGTTAAAAGAATCATGGACAAGAGAGATCTTGGCTCAGATTTTGGGAGGTGGCTGCAGTAGCCGCAGCCCAGCTGAAAACAAGGCTGGAATGTGTCTTCACACCCCCAACTCCCCTTTCTGAGACAGGGTTTTGCTCTTTTGCCCAGGTTGGAATACACCAGAGGACTCACAGCTCACTGCAACCTCGGACTCCTGGGCTCTAGTGATCCTCCTGCCTCACCTTCCTGAGTAGATGGGACTACAGGCACGTGTCACCTCGCCCAACAAATTTTTAAAATTTTGTAGAGCAGGTGGGTCTCACTATGTTGCCCAGGCTGGTCTTGAACTCCTGGCCTCAAGTGATCTCCTGTCTCATCCTCCCAATGTGCTGAGATTACAGGTGGGAGTCACTACACCTGGCTTGTTTTCCCTGTTTTTTTTTTTTTTTTTTCCTTTAAGGCTTAAGGTTGATCTAAGGCTTACTCAAGCCGAGGAAACTGATTTTTTTCCCTCCCACTTGGAGGAAAGGGCAATTCAAACGTTCAGGAATTTTTGGCTACTCAAAGCTCTTTGATATTTGGGTCCTTTCTCTACCTACCTGCAGGAGAAGACAAAAACCAAAGTCAGCATCTGGCTACAGTTTTCCCCTTTCCGTCATCCAGCACAGAACAGCAGTTAAGGGATCCAGTGAGCCAGCTCTCTTGCAGTTGGAGGGATTATTGTTAAATGCTGGGAGTACATGTATTTCTCATAGCAGACAACAGCTCAGCTGCAGCTTCACATTATGGGGAAAGCCATAGTCTCCCAGGTGTGACAGCTTCATCATCTCTACCCCTTCACTCTTCCTTTATTGGAAGAAAGCTTTCACCATATTTTAGTGAGTCAGGGTCTTGCTGGTGACTCACACTGTTGCTGCCACTGTGTCAGGGATCCCCAAGGCCACCCTCACTTTCAGTGATTCCCTGGCATTCTCTGCCACCCTTCGGCATACACTGCTCATAACCGAAGCCAGCCCCCCACCTCGGCTCAGGATCCCATGCCTCCTGCCTGCTCGGGGGCTTTGTTCCTGCAAAAAAGGGAAAAGAATATTTTGAAATTTTGTGTTCTGATTGAACTAGTGTATGCAAGTGTGATATTTTGAAATACATATTTGGTCCTTCTTTCTCCTGAATCATCAGCTGCTCCCTCTATATTGTATCATTCCCCAAGCTAAGGTGAAACTCACCTTTTTCCGCCATGTCCTTGTATAGCTACTAACATATTTATTTGCTGCCATTGAAAGCAAAACTGCATCAATATAAACAACTCACTGCATTGGAATCAATTTTCAAAATTATCTGGAAAGGAAAAGGAACCAGAAGAGCCAAAACAATTCTGAAGGATAACTTTGGGGAATTCATGCTGCATAATGTCAAGA
This sequence comes from Piliocolobus tephrosceles, assembly GCF_002776525.5. Classification (NCBI taxonomy): domain Eukaryota; kingdom Metazoa; phylum Chordata; class Mammalia; order Primates; family Cercopithecidae; genus Piliocolobus; species Piliocolobus tephrosceles. The sequence continues at coordinate 94,094,892 of NC_045445.1, read as the reverse complement.
TTCACGTTAATTGTCTTATTTATTTATTTATTATTTTATTAATAGGATTTTTAATCATCCAGCCCCATATGTCAGTTATGTTAATTCTATAGGAATCAAGACAGTGTGCTGTTGGAGAAAAAATTAACAGATCAGAATAGAGTCCAGCAACAGACTCACAGCCATAGTAAATTGATTTTCAGAAAATGTGCAAAAGCAATGGAGAAAAATTGTCTTTTCAAGAAATTCTGTTGTTTTCCTTGTGCTTCTTGGCCACTGCATTAATTGTTTTTTATTCCCCTGTGTCCCTTCCCTTTGTTTCTCCTTTGCCCTTCAACTGCTCTTGTGTTTAAAGGTCTGTCCGTCCCACCACAGTGTGACAGCCTCCACAGCAAGTACCATGTGTTGTTGGTTGGTCTTCCCATTTTCAGCATCCCAGATATTTCTTGTAATGTGGCAGGTATCAATGCATGTCTACTGAACTGACTAATCAATCTTCTGTAATGATCCTACCAGAAAATCACCTCCTCTGTTTTGGACTCGTTATTGGAGATGGTATGTTTCTAGGCACCTTACATATGGTGTTTGGTTTTGTGCCAGACACTCTAGGGTAATGGCTCTGCCATGGTGTCCCGGAGCTCTTGCGGGTCACCACATAGGCCCCATAGGCAAAGTCAGGCTGCAGGCTAACCTGAGTCTTGGCAGAATGCCTCGAGTCTTTTTGAAGCAAAGGGAGATATGCAGCATGGTGGGAGCTGCCACAAGTACTTTCTCACCAGCTCCCTATCTTCTCGAAGGCCAATATGAGGCCATTCTTCATTCATCTTCCTAGTTTCAGTTAACCACAGGCCTTTCCTCATCTTAGGGTACAGTTGTAAAGTATAAAAGCGCTCACTGCCTTAGGATATGTCTGTGGGCTCCTCATAGGCGCCCACAGACTTAGGCGCCCCTGCCTTAGGATATGTCTGTGGCCTCCTCACAGATCCACCATCTGTGCTTTCCTCTGATGCTAATTTGAGTACCATCTGATGCTAATTTGAGTACCTTCAAATTAGCATCATACTATGGGACACGATGCTGTTCTTGCTTTTGCTGTGTCTTCAAGCAATCAACTACTTGAATCCATCTGGGCTCATTGTCTCCCTATTGGTCAAATCTATGCATATGTGACAAGCCAAACTAACAGCTGCAGTGGTGATCCTTGTGGTCCTGTTCACCACCACAGGGCTGCTGAGGGAATGCTTGAGCACTTGACACACTAATGTATTCAGTGGTGTGTGGTGTTGCCTGACCAGAATATTGGCCTATTCTTCATGACATCACACACAGCAAACAAGTTTTCAGCACGTACTATTGACTTAGGGTTGGCCTTGTCACACCTTGGTTATTTACAAATCAACTTTAGAATTGATGCCATGTCTGACATCAGCTACATTGCTATTTAATTAACATAATTTATTTAAATCAAATAAGTTTCTGAACTGATATTCATTTAAAAAGGTAAGTAGATATCCCTGCTTGACATTCAAAAGCAGTTATCACATACTAGAGATACAATTGTAAAGAAAACTGGAATGAAAAAAATTTGAAATTTTAAAGGAAATAAGGAAATTTATTTGCAATTTAATGCTTACTTGGTATGTTATTTCATTGATTTTTCATAGGAATAATTTAGTGTAAATATTCTCATTTCTAATTTAGAAATGGGGAAACTATTCCAAAGGATATAAGTATCTTGCCTGACACCTCAATGCCAGTGTGTGAGAGGCAGGAGGGAAACCCATGGCTACTTCATGCCATATCCTGTAAAGTGACAGTGTAGGTAGGACCCAAGTCATCTTGCCTCAACAAGTTGCCCTGGTTACTTTCCCCTTTCTTCTACCTAGGCCCTAATTCTTTCACCCAGCTTTACAGCCTGGGGACTTCTCTTATATTTTGTGACAAATGGGTTACCCCGAGAAAGGATGCAGATGAGGAGACACATAGGGTGAGGTACGTTGGAAGGGGCAGGGAGCTTCCATGCCCTCTGTGGGCATGGTACCCTTCATGTGTTCAGCTAGCTGGAAGCTCTCTGAACCTTGTCCTTTTGAGTTTTGATGGAGGCTTTCATTATGTAGGTGTGATTGATTAAACCATTGGCCTGCCATTGGTGATCAACTTAACCTTCAGCCCCTCTCCCTTCCCTGAGGGTTGGGGGTGGGGCTGAAAGTTCCAACCCTCTATCCCCATTCTAGAGCTACCTGTAGGTCATTTAGACAGTGTATGGGTCAGAAATATCCATAGATTGATCTTTGTTATTGCTTTTCTTTTTCTAGCTTTAGGTTTAGTTTGTTCTTGTTTCTCTAGTTCCTTGAGGTGTGACATTAAGTTGTCAATTTGTGCTCTTTCAGACTATTTAATGTAGGCTTTTAGCACTGTAAACCTCTCTTAGCAGTGCTTTTGCTGTATCCCAGAGGTTTTGATAACTTGTCTCAATATTATTCAATCCCAGGAATTTTTAAATTTTCATCTTGATTTTATTATTAACTGACATATCAGTTAAGAGCAGATTATTTACTTTTTATGTATTCGTGTAGTTTCTAGGGTTCCTTTTGGAGTAGATTTCTAGTTTGATTCCACTGTGGTCTGAGAAGATACTTGATATAATTTTGATTTTTAAAAATTTATTGAGACTTGTTTTGTGACCTACCATATGGTCTATTTTGGAGAACGTTCCATGTGCTGATGAAAAGAATGTATATTCTGCAGATCTTTGGCAGAATTTTCTGTAAATATTTGTTAAGTCCCTTTGTTCTAGTGTGTCACTTAAGTCCATTGTGTCTGTTGACTTTCTGCCTCTAAGATCTGTCTGGTGCTATCAGTGGTGTATTCAAGTCTCCCACTATTATTGTTTTGTTTTGCTATCTGTCTCATTTCTTAGGTCTAGTAGTAATTGTTTTATGAATCTAGGAACTCCAGTGTTTGGTGCATATAACTTTAGGATTCTATTATCTTCTTGTTGATTTAATCCTTTTGTCATTATATGGTGACCATCTTTGTCTTATTTATTTTTTTCTGTTGTTGCTTTGAAGTCTGTTTTGTCTGATATAAGAATAGCTACTCCCGTCTGGGAGCAGTGGCTCATGCCTGCAATCCCAGCACTCTGGGAGACCAAGGCAGGTGAATTACCTGAGTTCAAGTGTTCAAGACCAGCCTGGCCAACATGGTGAAACCCCATCTCTACTAAAAATAAAAAAACAATTAGCTGAGCATGGTGGCAGATGCCTGTAAACCCAGCTCCTCAGGAGGCTGAGGCAGGAAAATTGCTTGAACCCAGGAAGCAGAGGTTGCAGTGAGCCGAGATCACACTTGCACTCCAGCCTGGGCAGTAAGAGTGAAGCTCCATCTCAAAAAAGAAAACGAGAAACAGTAAAAAAAGAATACCTACTCCTGCTTGCTTTTGATTTCCATTTTCATGGAGTACCTTTTTCCACCTTTTTACCTTGAATTTGTATGAATCATTCTGTGTTAGGTGAGTCTCTTGAAGACAGTAGATATTTATATTGTGATTTATTATCAGTTCTACCATTCTGTATCTTTTAAGTGGAGGGTTTAGACCATTTACATACAATGTTATTATTGAGATGTGAGGTACTGTTCTCTTCAGCATGTTCATTATTACCTAGATTTTTTTTTATCATTGTGTTATTGTTTTATAGGCCCTATGAGTTTTAAGCTTTCAAGAAGTCCTATTTTGGTGTGTTTTGGACTTTTCTTGCAAGGTTAAGAACTCCTTTTAGCATGTCTTGTAGTGATAGTGCTTTTAGTGCTAGTGACAAATTCCTTCAGCATTTGTTTGTCTGAAAATGACTTTACTTCTCCTTCATTTATACACTAGTTTTGTGGGATACAAAATTCTTGGCTGACAACTATTCTGTTCAAGGAGGTTGAAGACAGGGCCCTAATCCCTTCTGACTCGTAAGGTTTCTGCTGAGAAGTCTACTGTTAGTCTGATAGGTTTTCCTTTGAAGATTACCTGCTACTTTTGTCTTGGTGCTCTTAGAATTCGTTCCTTCATGCTGACTTTAGATAGCCTGATGACTGTATAGTTTGGTGAAGATCTTTTTGCAGTGAATTTCGCATGATTTCTTTGAGCTTCTTAGATTTGGATATCTACATCTCTAGCCAGGTCCAGGAAATTTTCCTCAATTATTCCCTTAAATAAGTTTTCCAGACATTATTTTCTCTTCTCCCTCAGGACCATCAATTGTTCTTAGGATTGACCATTTTACATAATCCCTTATTTCTTGGAGACTTGGTTTATTTTTATTCTTTTATCTTTATTTTTGTCTGATTGGCTTAATTCCATCTTCCTGGTGCCATGTTATTCCCTCTATTCTGACGGAAACATTTCTATTCTTTCAATGTAAATAAAAAGTTTGAGGGTACTTCTTTTAAATCGTAAACCTGTGGTTTATAGGCAGAATATCATCGACCACTTTGGGACATTTTGGAAGTTTCCAAGGGCAGCTGTGATTGTTGGAATGATTGTCAGGGACCACCAGCAATGGGGGCTTAAGGTTACAGGGAGGCAAATGTCTTTTTCCAGAATCTTAAAGCAACTGTACTTTTGATACATGTCAGTCTCTGTAAACTGAGGGAGGCTTGTGTGTTGCTTCATCTGTGAAATTAAAAAGACTATCAATTGAGAAAAATGATGAGATAAGTCTCAATCATTTTAGGAGATTTATTTGCATGCCTGGGAAACAGGTCTATGCCTTTCTTCAAAGATGATTTTGAGGACTCCCAAATTTGAAGGGGAAAGGGCAGGATACTGAGAATTACAGAATTTCATGAAAGAGGGGGGAAGGCAAAAGTAGTCATTCATGCTTTTGTCTGGCTCACTGAATCTACATTTTTTGTATAAGATGCATAGACAAATAGGACAGAGGAAAAATGCAGGGAGTCTGCATTTTACATAAGATAACATAGACAAAAATGGGGCAAGGGAACAATCAGATATGCATTTGTGTCTTGTGGGCTGGGGGTGACTGCACCTGTAAAGGTAAGCTATCAATTTACATTGCCATGGTGAAATTTTAACAGAAACACCTTGAAAGATTTTGCCGCTCACTAGGAATTTCCTTGTGGGCAAAACATGGGGGAGGCATGTAGCTTTTCATCTTGTAGCCATCTTATTTAGGAACCAAAAGTGGGAGACAGGTCTGAATGGCCCAGTTCCCAGCTTGAATTTTCCCTTTGGCTTAATGAGTTTGGGGTTCCAAGATTTAATTTCCTTTAACATTTTCCCACCCCCTGACTTCCTTTTTAAAGTCTTTTGGAGAAAGCGTTTTAAAAGAAATTGAGTCTCTTGTCCCAGGTTTTGTCTGATCGCTCAAGGCCAGGATGGTTTATTTCTGTACAGGTAGGTCCAGAGTTATTAGGAAAGCTCATTTCTAGAAGGTTGTGAGGTCTCATGTCCTGTGGAAAAAAAAGTATGGGGAGGAAGGGAGAAAAACAACAAACAAACGAACAACTCCAGAAAATCAATATAGGCCACATTACTCTGAAGTCCATACATCAGTAGGCAGGTATAAAAGTGGCTTATGTAAATAAATAGGTTGCTGTTAATTTCTTCTCATGTTTAGGTTGTCTGGCTTCAATTTGCAGGGTTTTACGAAAGCACAGCTTAGCTTTTGGTGACTCAAAATTAGGAAAAATGGGAAAAAAAGAAGGAAAAAAATTGAAAACATTATTTTGAAAAATTGTAGCCAAGAGAAAATTAGAATTTGGTCCAAACTGTAGAGAACAATAAAAATTGAAAAGCACTGGGCAATACTAGAAACTAGCAATAGGTGTACTATAATTTTTTTGAAACATTATTTTTCCTTCTCCATTTTTACTAATCATTTCCCATTTTTACTAAGGACTAATCATGGTAACACTGATTTACTTTATTACAGTTGACCTAATTATTTGTATATAGCACAGCAAGAATAATTAATTTTTACATAGGCTTTTAAATTGGCTTTGATGGAACTTTGTTCCATGGAAGGAATTTCACGTTAAGACTTTTTTAAAGCTAAGCCCAGCCATGGATTTGTGCCATCAAATATCTATGAGTTGGGTACATTTCCTTCCCTCTTGAGGTTCCAAGATAAACCTGGGGCTTCTGGGCCTGTCAGAAAGTGACATTCTTTACTTATCACAGGTCAGAAACTCTGTACAGGGACCGTACACGCAAAATATGAGGCCAGTTTTTCCAAGAGCTTTATTTGCTCCATAAGTCAAGTTTGATTCCTTAAAGGAAAGCACACCATTCCAGTCAAAGCCGTGGTAATCAGTTTCTCAAATTGTACACTGTTACAAATGGAAACAGATTCTTATTGCACTTTTGCAAATACTGAATTGCCATAAGTTAAGAATACTTACAAATAGTTCCAAATCAGGTAGAGATAAACAAATAAGGAGATCAGGTAGAGAGAAATAAATATGCTCCAAATTTTTTCATAGGAGTATACTAAATTGTTAAAAGCTGTCAATAGCTCAAAAGAGAAGATTCAAGACTCTGAAAAACAAAACAAAGGATCAGCAACATTTTAAGCAAAAAGTCAAAAGATTAGTTCAGTCCATGCAGTTAATTCATGTTCTGCTTGATACTCATGATCATTTTATCTATGAATCCTGAAAGTTTTCCTCTATTTTGATGTCACAGTCTCCAAAGTTACCAGAAACCTGAATATAAAATCTGTTAGGGTTTTATAGCTCATTATAAAACCACCTTCTAAAGAAGACCAAAACAACATAATTGCCCATGGGTGACCAAAAGTTTTAGAGCAGCCATAGTCAAAGACATAATTGACAAGGAAATTTGTTACCTCTGTGATACAATAATTTTAACAAAACCATTACAATTGTTGCTGATAATGTACACTAAGTCATATTAGAATTATAGGAGTTTCCCATAATTTTGGAACACATGCCAATAACATATTTATAAAAATACAGCCCAAAGAAAACCAAACACCATTTCATATTTGACAATGCTTCCTGTATAATTTTTATACCAGATAAGCCAAATTATGTCATTTTTGGACCTTAGGGAACCCAATATCTTAAAGGATTAATTAGGTCAGAAAAAGATATAATTTATAATCTGATTTTCTAAAGCTTGTTAAATATTAAAGGTTTAAAACACTTGATATTACAAAATAAGATTACAGGTTATTTTAAAGTCATTCATTTAACCAAAGTGATAACTCAAGGATTTTTTTAAAAAGTGAAAACCTTCATTCTTTGAGAGAGGAGATACTTTTCCAAAGAAGAGGCCCTAATAAAAACAGCATGAAGCCAATTAAATTTGTTTTTTAAAATTTTGTAAACAGTTTATACAATTTACTCTTGATTATAAAATATAAATTCCATAAGCTTTTTATAACAGGAGTTGGTTAATGCTTCAAGAAAACCTTGTTAATCTGACACAGGGGTCCATATGCTGGTCTTGCACCAGTGTGCCTTTAACATTAATGATTAATTTAGAGAAAATGAACTTATTTTATCTTTTAAAACTGACCCTTACAATCTCACATGCTCACCTCTTCTGCAATAGTCCCTGGGCCTTGAGGAGTTGAATGGCTTTAATTTCTGGCTTTGTGTCTCAGGAATGCAGTTTATTTTGATTGGCATCTTCTACGGGGCCCAAAGATCAGGCTGTAACTGCTGTCAGTGTTCAAGATTTATCAGGACTTGGTGTTCTTTTTAGACCCAGGTGTTAAAGTCCTGTAACTTAATGTCACAAGTACTTTAAAAGCACATACAGAAAGATACAGGGATGTAATAACCTTAACTTAAAAATTTTTAAATCTCAGTTTTTAACTAAGCAAAATCAAACAATAATAATGGCATAGAAACTATTTCAATAAAATGTAAAATCTGTTAGGCCAGTTACCAAAGGGCAAAATAAAAAAACTTCGGCAGTGCACAGAATGTTATGTTGGAAGAAAACATTTCCTTTAGACCTTTAAGAAAACATGCCTTTTAAAAGGGAAGAGAAAGCTGAAAAGTGGTGAGATGCAATAAAAGTTGAACTTTGGGTTAAAAAAGTTAAAATCTCTTATAATTCATTAAGAGTAAAATTGGCTCGTGCCTGTAATCCCAGCACTTTGGGAGGCTGAGGAGGTTGGATCATCTGAGGTCAGGAGTTTGAGACCACCCTGGCTAACATGGGAAAACCCAATGTCTACTAAAAAAATATACAAAAATTAGCTGGGTGTGGTGGCATGGGTCTGTAATCTCAGCTACTTGGGAGGTTGAGGCACTAGAATCACTTGAACCTGGGAGGCAAAGGTTGCAATGAGCTGAGATCATGCCATTGAAATCCAGCCTGGGCAACAGAGTGAAACTCTGTCTCAAAATAAAATAAAATAAAATAAAAAATAAAATAAAATAAAATAAAGTAAAATAAATAAAATTAAATTAACCCATTAAGAAAGTTTTATTGTTTTAAGCAATAATTTAGTATATAAATGCTGTTTTACATTAAACCCTATCTCTAGAAAGAGCATTTTAATTTTCCTTTAATTATAAAAAAATTGATAACATAATTTTTAAATAAATCCTCTTATTGTGACTTACACAGACCTTTCATGCCATGCTTGGACTTTCTGGTTTGTTCTGAGCATCCCTCCTCTTAAACAACCAGTCATTTTATTTTAGGACTAAATTTACCATACGAGATTCTTTCTCACATAAAATTATTTCTCTTTAATCTTTCTTACAACAAAAAAAACTTCTTTATTTTTATAACTTTCTTTACACCTTTTTTATTTCCTGGCTCCTTTACCTTCTTTTACACATAACCTTTAAATAAGCTTTGAATTAGATAAAACTAGTTCATCTTTTTAAAAAAGGACACACTTTTTGTCAATAATGTTTTCCTACAGTATGTTTTTATTGGAAAATACCCAAATAATGAAATATTTATTATTTAATTTAATATAACTTTATATTCTAAATTATGTCAAGTTTGTTTATAAGTATTTATCTCATTACATTTACCCAATTATTCTATTTTTTTGTTTACCTAGAGTATTTATGAAAACTGTGATAGTCATGATTTAAAGTTATGAAACCACCATTGCAAAATTATAACTGAGAGAGTGAAAAAGGTATCATCTAACTAACTCCATCCTGCTTCTAACCTCCAAACTGTCCTTGTTCATTACTGGACTTTGGGAGGATAGTTTATAGTTTCACTTTGAAACAAATACAATAACAGTCCTTTTCCAAAACAAACCTCCTTACCGCCTGTGGACTAGACTGCCTAAAGCCACAGGATTAGAAATTATGATAATCTTACTAAATTCAAGATGCAGCCATTTTTATTAAACCAATATCAATGTCTGATTTATTAAAAATTGCAAAAGCAAAGATTATTCTGGTTTGGACTGGATTTATAGTTTTGTATCTGCTATGCTAAATTTTGACACTGTATAGTATTTGGCAGGGATAAGTGTGAAATTGGTTGATTTTGGTTGATAAATGCAACCAAAAAGTAGTGAAACATTGTGTAAACAACACATAAATACAGAGACATATTAGGCATGCTGATGGAAATACATCTTATGGGTTAATACAGACCCCCCTTCTTTTTTCCTATCTTAGACTTTCAGATTCTTAATAACCTGTTTTCCAACCCTAGGCAGTTATTAGCTAAATAGCCTTAAATTTGTATTTTAAAGGAAACAACTCGTGAAAATCAAATAGCGAAATTTACATTATAAGGGACAGAGAAAAAAAGTCTGGTGGTGCTAGAGGGAGACACGTTTATTTTTCTTTGAGCCAAATTAAACATAGAATTACAGAAATTTATCATAGGATTGTATAGGGAGACCAATTTTATTTAGGTAGGGATTACCTATCTGTTAACTAGATCTCAGCTTTGGGCAGAGCCCACCAGTCTGAATCCTGGGTCTCCGAAAAAATGGAGAATCATTTTGAGGTTAGACCACATGATGCTTTTACAGTGCACTTAATTTTTTTTTTAACAAAGACATTTCTAAGTGTCTAAACTGCACTCTTCCTTAAAAACTCTGGAGTAGCCTCTGTTGCAGTTGCTATTAATAAAGAAAACAGAATTCAGTCAACTGAGAAGATAAAAAAAAACTTTTGCTCAAAAAAACAAGGTCCTAGGAGAGAAAACAAAAAACAAACACAAAGACATGAAGGCCTTTAAATGCAAACAGGCACACATGCACACATACACACACATCTTGGATGTTAGTTTTTAATTAAGCTTTTAACCATTGAGCTCCTTTTAAAAAATCGTTTAAAATCTCATTACTATATTTCAGTTAGAACAAATTGCTGCTCTTTCGGAAGTACCAAGTATCAAACCAGAAAGGATTTGATTTAGAACCAAACCTAGGCTGTCATGGTGGGGAAAAAAAGAAGGCAGAACCTTAGCTATTGAACTGCAGCATGGTTGAGGGGACAGAGGGGACAGCCATTGCTTTCAGTTTGGCATGGTTAGCCAAAAAATGTGGCTTTGTTATGGAAATAAAGCCCCTTAAGTAGTCAAAATAAAAAATCTTTCCTTTTGTTTTTAGTTTTCTTTTGTTGGCTGTTTTTCTCCCTGCAGTACACCACCTTTCATTTAGTAGGAATTTGGTCACTTTAGAGGCCTTGTTCCCCATCATTTGGAACTTTCCTTCAGATATGATGAAGTCAGATAGAGTTGGCCAAACTCAATAGGAAAAAGATTGAAACAACATCAAAAACAGAAACAAACAAACAACAGCAGAAAAACACTTAAGCAAACAAATGAATGAAACAAATTATATGATGATTTGAGTGCTCTAATGGTAAGGTGAAATTAAGACCAGCAGGTTGTTAATCTTAACTTTAGCCAAGACAAACCCCAATTCAGTTACTTACCTAGGGATGGGTCTCAGGCTGTAGACTGCTGTCTACCATCCTATAAGAAGGAAAACAAAAACAAAAACAAGAAAACAACAACAACTCATCTTCCATTTTGGAATCGAGCTACCTGCCTTCCATAGTTATGGAAACAGGAAATCTTGCCTTTGTCATGGGAAGCAAGTAAAACTCCAAAAAAAGAAGAGTTGTACAGCAAAATAAACTTTAGATCTCAACCAAATTTTGGGAGATGAGGGATTCTCTGGAGACGGTGCTTTCAGACCTCAGAAAATTGTCCTATTAGTTTGAGCTGTAAAGTTAGCTCATGCTAGTACGTACCAAGCAACAACAGGAGATTTGTCACAGGTCAGGGGCATCTCTACTCACAATCCTTCCACAGTTAGCAAATGTGAACCGCGAATATCAGAGGCAGGTCTCAGTTAATTTAGAAAGTTTATTTTGCCAAGGTTGAAGACGTGTGCCAGTGACACAGCCTCAGAAAGTCCTGGCAACATGTGCCCAAGGTGGTTAGGGCACAGCTTCTTTTTATACATTCTAGGGAGACATGAGACATCAATCAATATATATAAGCAGTACATTAGTTCCATCTAGAAAGGAGGGGACAACTTGAAGCATGGAGGGGGCTTCCAGGTCACAGGTAGGTGAGAGACAAATGATTGTATTCTTCTGAGTTTCAGATAAGCTTTTCCAAAGGAAGAAATCAGAATACACATAATGCCACAGGGGAGATGGAGTTAGTAATCAATTCGTTCGCCCAGGACAATTTTTAAAAATAATTTCAACTTTCATTTTAGACTCAGGGGGTACATGTATAGGTTTGTCACCTGGGTATATTGGGTGATACTAAAGTTTGGGGTATGAATGCTTCTGTCATTAAGGTAGTGTGCATAGTACCCAATAGGTAGTTTTTCAGCCCTTGCTTGTCTCCCTGTCTCCCCTGCTGTAGTAGTACACAGTGTCTATTTTTCCCATCTTTATGTCCATGTGTACCCAAAGCTTTTCTCCCACTTGTAAGTGAGAATATGCAGTATATGGTTTTCTGTTAACCCAGGACAATTTTAACTGCCCGTGAAAGACCCCCAGAAAAGAGCACAGAAAGAGGGGAGGACCAGAAGACTGACACACAGAATGAAGAAACTGATGAGAGTTGTCACTGAGTGAACAGGGCCTCCTAGAGGCTTGTCACTGCCCTTTACAAGTGATGCTAGGCTCCAATGTTCTTTAACGACACAGACTGCATTTCCCAGGGCCTGGGTTGTAGCACTGAGTACTGCTGGAGAAAATCATAGAACATGTTAAAACTATTGCACTTTCATAGTTGTCATTGTCTCTTAGGATCTCAATGCTAGACAGAAGACTTTCTTAGTGAATCGGGTCCCTTCCCTAGTCCCTTCTTAGGGAGTTCAAGATTTCACCTCTCTGCTGGAACCATCTACCACATGTTTATCTTCTTGCTATTAGCAAAGCACATTCCCAGTCTCGCCTGAGGTCTAAGTAGGCAGAGGGTGGGAGGAAGGCCTCAGTGCTGGATCAATAAATTTGCTTGTCACAGGGGTCCTTGTGAATGCACAGAAGCATGTACATGAGCATTCCTTCCAGCCCAGAGGAGCACTTTGATTGGGGCATGCGGTTTAAGTGTGGGAGGCAGGGATGATGTGCGAGTGTAGGCAGATGTGCGAGTGTAGGAAGAGAGGCACTACTTACCTTTTAAAATTATTGCCTACCATTCATTCCAAGGCTTTCTTTTTAAGGATTTATTTTTAGTGGTTTTAGGTTTATAGGAAAATGAAGGGAAGGTACAGATGCTTCCCATATTCCATCTTGCCCCAGCCTCAAAGTTTCTTCTGTTATTAACATCTTGCATTAGTGTGGTAAAGCTGTTACAATTGATAAGCCAATAATATGTAATTATCAACAAAAGTCTATAGTTAAGTTTTCATTCTTTAAGTTGTATAGCCTATGGGTTTTGGCAAATATATAAGATGTATCTACCATTACAGTATCTTGCAGGATAGTGTCACTGCCCTAAGCATCTCATGTGCATCATCATTTATCCCTGTCTTTCTCCTCCAAATCCCTAGCAACTATTATCCTTTGACTGTCTCCAAAATTTTTCCTTTTCCAAAATGTCATACAGTTGAATTTGTGCAGTATATAGCCTTTTCAGATTGGCTTTTTTTCACTTAACAGTATACTCTTAATGTTTGTCCATATACTTTTTTGGCTTAAGAGTTCATTTCTTCTTATCATTGAATAATATTCCATTGTGCAGATATACTTTATCCATTCACCCACTGGGTGATATCTTCAATGCTTCTGAGTTTTAGCAATTATTAATAAGGTTGCTATAAACATTTATGTGTACGTTTTGTGCACATATTAAGTTTTTTTTTTTTTTTTTTCTTGAGACAGAGTCTCCCTCCGTCACCCAGGCTGGAGTGCAATGACGCGATCTTGGCTCACTGCAACTGCCGTCTCCCGTGTTCAACGGATTCCTCTGCCTCAGCCTCCTGAGTAGCTAGGACTACAGGCCCACACCACCACACCCAGCTAATTTTTGTATTTTTAGTAGAGATGGGGTTTTGCCATGTTGGCCAGGCTGGTCTTGAACTCCTGACCTCCGGTGATCCACCTGCCTTGGCCTCTCAAAGTGCTGGGATTACACGCATGAGCCACTGTGCCTGGCCCACATATTGTTTTCAACTCATTTGGGTAAATACCACGGAGCAGGATTTCTGGGTTGTATTGTAAGAATATGCTTAGTTTTGTTAAAAAGACGCCAAACTGTCTTCCAAAGTGGCTGTACCATTTTGCATTTCCACCAACAATGAATGAGAGTTCCTGTTGGTCCACATCCTTACCATCATTTGAAATAATCAATATTTTAGATTTTAGTTATTCTACTAGGTGTGTATTGGTATCTCATTGCTGTTTCAATTTCCATATCCTTGCCAGCATTTTGAAGCAGGAGAATAGGGTCTAGAGGCAGGGAACCTAAGGCTATTTCACTCTGCCTTCCTAGAACTAAATTGAAAGGAAAACCCTAACTTTCCACACCTAAGTAACAAAAGGACACTCCCTTTCACCTTTTCTGCGTGGCAGATGGGAAATTGGTTGCCGGCAACAAATCATACTGAGTGCTGGCCAAGTCTTCGTTTGCAACTTTGTAACTCCGCTCCAGCCTCTGAATGATTGCTGTCCACAACCAATCAGACTGATTGCGGGCAGAGTCTTCTTTTGCATAGAAGTATAACTTTGTAACTTCACCCTAGCCTCTGAAGTTTGCACAGGAGTGTGACCTTTGTAACTTCACTTCAGCTTCTGGTTGGCTGCTTTCTGCAACCAATCAGACTGATTGCGGGCTACCACTTTCGTTACAAGAGGTGAGGATGAAGTGGCCAATGGGAAACTTTTAGGGGGCATTCAGTCCCAAGAAGATTCCGTATCCAGGCCCTTGTGTGAGCCACTGCTCGGCTCTGCTCCCACCCTATGGAATGTACTTTCTTTTTCAATAAATCCCTGCTACTGTTCTTTCATTGCTTCATTCTTTCTTTGCTTTGCTGGGCGTTTTGTCCAATTCTTTTTTCAAAATGCCAAGAACCTGGACAACTTGTAGTCATGATCCTCTACCAGTGACAATTTGATATAGTCAGTATTTTAAATTTTAGTTATTCTACTAGGTGTGTACTGGTATTTCATTGTTTCAATTTGCAGTTCCTTAATGACAGGTGATGTTGAACATCTTTTCATGCACATATTTGCCATCTGTATATCTTCTTTGGTCAGGTGTCTTTTCAAATCTCTCGCCTATTTTTTAACTGGGTTCTTCCTTTTTTTTATTGTTGAGTTTTCAGAATTCTTTGTATATTTAGATACCTGTCCTTCATTACTTGTGTTTTACAAATACTTTCTCCCAGTCTTCTGCATTTTGTTTCATTCTCTGAACAGTATCTTTCAGAAAGCAGAAGCATTTAATTTTATTAAAGTCCAATTTATCATATTTTTTCTTTCATGGCTTGTAGTTTTTGTGTTATTTTTAAGAAGTCATCACCAGGCCGGGCATGGTGGCTCATGCCTGTAATCCCAGCAGTTTGGGAGGCTGAGGCAGGTGGATCATGAAGTCAGAAGTTCGAGACCAGCCTGACCAACATGGTGAAATCCTATCTCTACTAAAAATACAAAAATTAGCTGGGTGTGATGGCAGACACCTTTAATCCTAGCTACTAGGGAGGCTGAGGCAGGAGAATCGTTTGGACCCAGGAAGCGGGGATTGCAGTGAGCTGAGATCACACCATTGCCCTCCAGCCTGGGCGACAGGGCGAGACTCCCTCTAAACAACAACAAAATATATATATCTCTCTCTCTATATATATTTTATATATTTATATATCTATATATTTTATATATAGATATATAGATATATATATCTCACCTAACCCAAAGTAACCTAGATTTTCTCCTACATTGTCTTTTAGAAGTTTTACAGTTTTCCATTTGGATCTAAGATCCATTTTGAATTCATTTTAATGAAAGGTATAAGGACTGTGTCTGGATTGATTTTTTTTTTTTTTTTGTATGTTGATATCCACCAAGGCTCATTTTTTTTTATTATTATTTTTTATTATACTTTAAGTTCTAGGGTACATGTGCATAATGTGCAGGTTTGTTACATATGTAAACTTGTGCCATGTTGGTGTGCTGCACCCATCAACTCGTCAGCACCCATCAATTCATCATTTATATCATGTATAACTCCCCAATGCAATCCCTCCCCCCTCCCCCCTCCCCATGATAGGCCCCAGTGTGTGATGTTCCCCTTCCCGAGTCCAAGTGATCTCATTGTTCAGTTCTCACCTATGAGTGAGAACATGCGGTGTTTGGTTTTCTCTTCTTGTGATAGTTTGCTAAGAATGATGGTTTCCAGCTGCATCCATGTCCCTACAAAGGACGGAAATTCATCCTTTTTTATGGCTGCATAGTATTCCATGGTGTATATGTGCCACATTTTCTTAATCCAGTCTGTCACAGATGGACATTTGGGTTGATTCCAAGTCTTTGCTATTGTGAATAGTGCTGCAATAAACATACGTGTGCATGTGTCTTTGTAGTAGAATAATTTATAATCCTTCACCAAGGCTCATTTTGGTATTTACATTATGTTTAAAGCTATATCTACAACTATTTATTTAGAGCAAATTCTACCATAAATCTACTTCACCTGAAAGAAGTTCAGCCATATTTCTAGCAATTTAGGAACAGAAAGAATCACAGACATTTCCTCTCTTCAGATAAATTGGGCTAGAAATTTGCTTAGTAATAAGTCAAATGCTCAACCTACATACTAAAAAAATTGACCTCAAAATTTTACATTGTAAACAAGGGTTTAGATGTTGCAGTTCCTGCCCTGGGATGCCTACGGTTTGAAAAGTGCCATTCAAGTGGATATGTAGCAATTTCGTCATTTGGTTATTTTGTAGTAATTTGCTCTTGGCTAGTGGGGAGAACCCCATTGTTACACTATCTAAAAAGATTCGTAAAACCCATGGTTGTCTCTGAGAAATTTTATGTATGAGCTGGAGATAAATATGTCAAAGAACATCCAAAGGAAGTAACTGGGCTCAGAGAAGTTTCAAAATTAGGAAGAAGGTCCCTTCAGAGAGTCCCTTGCCCTGATGCTGAAGACTTTATTTTCCAAATGCATTTATTTATTCTTAAATTGATAGAAAAAATTGTATGTATTCATTGTGCACAACGTAATAGGGATGTAAAGGACCTCTTCAAGGAGAACTACAAACCACTGCTCAGTGAAATCAAAGAGGACACAAACAAATGGAAGAACATACCATGCTCATGGATAGGAAGAATCAATATCGTGAAAATGGCCACACTGCCCAAGGTTATTAATAGATTCAATGCCAGCCCCATCAAGCCACCAATGACTTTCTTCACAGAATTGGAAAAAACTGCTTTGAAGTTCATATGGAACCAAAAAAGAGCCCGCATTGCCAAGACAATCCTAAGTCAAAAGGACAAAGCTGGAGGCGTCACGCTACCTGACTTCAAACTATACTACAAGGCTACAGTAACCAAAACAGCATGGTACTGGTACCAAAACAGAGATATAGACCAATGGAACAGAACAGAGTCCTCAGAAATAATACCACACATCTACAGCCATCTGATCTTTGACAAACCTGA
>NC_045445.1:94030070-94077398 GCF_002776525.5 Piliocolobus tephrosceles | reverse complement strand
CACAATGAGATACCATCTCACACCAGTTAGAATGGCAATCATTAAAAAATCAGGAAACAACAGGTGTTGGAGAGGACGTGGAGAAATAGGAACACTTTTACACTGTTGGTGGGATTGTAAACTAGTTCAACCATTATGGAAAACAGTATGGCAATTCCTCAAGGATCTAGAACTAGATGTACCATATGACCCAGCCATCCCACTACTGGGTATATACCCAAAGGATTATAAATTATTCTACTACAAAGACACATGCACACATATGTTTATTGCAGCACTATTCACCATAGCAAAGAAGCAAAGACTTGGAATCAACCCAAATGTCCATCAGTGACAGACTGGATTAAGAAAATGTGGCACATATACACCATGGAATACTATGCAGCCATAAAAAAGGATGAGTTTGCGTCCTTTGTAGGGACATGGATGCAGCTGGAAACCATCATTCTTAGCAAACTATCACAAGAAGAGAAAACCAAACACCGCATGTTCTCACTCATAGGTGAGAACTGAACAATGAGATCACTTGGACTCGGGAAGGGGAACATCACACACTGGGGCCTATCATGGGGAGGGGGGAGGGGGGAGGGATTGCATTGGGGAGTTATACATGATATAAATGATGAATTGATGGGTGCTGACGAGTTGATGGGTGCAGCACACCAACATGGCACAAGTATACATATGTAACAAACCTGCCCATTATGCACGTGTACCCTAGAACTTAAAGTATAATAATAATTAAAAAAAAAAAAAAGCTGAAGAACTTCAAGTCTGATGTTTAAGGGCAGGAAACATTCAGCATGGGAAAAAGATGAAGCCTGGAAGACTCAGCAAGTTCACTCCTTCCACCTTCTTCTGCCTGCTTTATTTTCTAGCTGCACTGGCAGCTGATTAGATGGTGCCCACCCAGATTGAGGGTGTGTCTGTCTGTCTCAGTCCACTGACTCAAATGTTAACCTCCTTTGGCAACACCCTCACAGACACGCCTAGGAACAATACTTTGCATCCTTCAATCTATTCAATTTGACACTCTATATTAATCATCACAGGAAATATTTTTGTCTGTTCCATTTTCTTGAAGAGTTTGGATGAATTGTCAATATTTCTTCTTTAGGGGTTTAACAGAAGCCATTTATGCCTGGCATTATTTTGCTGGGACTTCAAAAAAATGTGGATTCACAGAAAGAGGTTGAAACCCTAAATAGACAAAAATCAACTTCTGAAATGAAATCAGCAATAAAGAATCAACCAACTAAAAAATGCTCTGGATCACGTGGACAGTTACATTCTACCAGATGTGCAAAGAAGAACTGATACCAATCCTACTGAAACTATCACAAAAAAAATCGAGGAGAAGGAGTGTTTCCTCCCTCACTCATTCTATGAAGCCAGCATCAGTCTGATACCAAAATTTTGCAGAGACACAATGAAAAAAGAGAAATTCAGACCATTAGCCCTCATGAACATAGATGCAAAAGTCCTCAACAAAATACTAGGAAATCAAATGCAACAGCACATCAAAAAGTTAATACACCATGATGAAGTAGGCTTTATTCCTGGAATGCAAGGCTGGTTCAACATATGCAGATTAATAAATACGATTCACTACATAAACAGAACTAAAAACAAAAACCATATGATCATCTCAATAGATGCAGAAAAAGGTTTGATAAAATCCAACATCACTTCATGATAAAAATTCTGTCAATGTACTAGGCATGAAAGGAACATATCTCAAAATAATAAAAGCAATCTATGACAACCCTACATCCAATGTAATATTGAAAGAGGAAAAGCTGAAACATTCCTCCTGAGAACTGGAAAAAGACAAGGATGCCTACTTTCTCTACTCCTATTCAACATAAATACTGGAAGTCCTAGACAGAGCAATCAGGAAAGAGAAAGAAAGAAAAGGCATCTGAATAGGAAAAGAAGTCAAACTATTTATCTTCAGTGACAATATAATTCTATACCAAGAAAATCCTAAAGACTCTGCCAAAATGCTCCTAGGATTCATAAATGACTTTTGTAAAGTTTCAGGATACAAATTCAATGTACAAAATATCAGTAGCATTTCTATACACCAACTTCTAGGCTGAGAGTGAAATCAAGAACACAATCCCACTAACAATAGCCACAAAGAAAATGAAATACCTAGGAATACAGCTAACCAAGGAGGTGAAAGATCTTTACAAGGAAAACTAAAAAACACTGCTGAAAGAAATCAGAGATGACACAAATAAATGGAAAAACATTCCGTGCTCATGGATTGGAAGAATCAATGTTGTAAAAATGGCCATAATTCCCAAAGCAATTTGCAGTTTCATTGCTACTGCTAACAAACTATCGATATTCTTCACAGAATTTTTAAAAAGTATTCTAAAATTCTTATGTAACAAACAAAGAGCCTGAATAGTCAAAACAATTCTAAGCAAAAAGAACAGAGCCAGAGGCCAGAGACATCACACTACTGACTTCAAACTGTACTATAAAGTGACAGTAACCAAAACAGCATTGTACTTGTACAAAAACAGACACATAGATTAATGGAACAGAATAGAAAACTCAGTAAAATAGCCTCACACCTACAACCATTTGATCTTTGACAAAGTCGACAAAAACAAGCAATGGGGAAAAGAGTCCTTATTTAATAAATGGTTCTGGGATAACTGACTGGGCATATGCAGAATATTGAAGCTGTACTTCTATCTTTCACCATATACAAAAATTAACTCAAAATGGACTAAAGATTTAAATATAAGACCTCAAACTATAAAAATCCTGGAAGACAACCTAAGAAATACTCAACACTGATTTTTGCAAAGAATTTTTGGCTGAGCCTCCAAAAACAATTGCAACAAAAACAAAAATAGATGAGTGGGACCTAATTAAAGTAAATATCTTTTGCGCAGTAAAATAAACTATCAACAGAGCAAATAGACAACTTACAGCATGAGAGAAGATATTTATAAACTATGCATCTGATAAGGGCCTAATATCCAGAATCTATAGGGAACTTAAAGAAATTAACAAACAAAAACCAAATAATCCCATTAAAAATGGGCAAAGAACATGAACAGATACTTCTCAAAAGAAGACACACAAGTGGCCAACAAACATCAAAAAATGCACAGCATCACTAATCATCAAAGAAATGCAAATCAAAACCACAATGATATACCTACCATCTCACACCAGTTGGAATGGCTGTTTTTTAAAAATTGAAAACAAACAGATACTGATGAGGCTTTGAAAGAAAAGGAATGCTTATACAATGTTGGTATGATTGTAAATTAGACCATCCACTGTGGAAAGCAGTCTGAAGATTTCTCAAAGAAATTAAAACAGAACTACCATTTGACCCAGGAATTCCATTACTTGATATATACCCTATAGAAAATAAATCATCATATCAAAAAGATACATGCATTCATATATTCATCACTGCACTATTTACAATAGCAAAGACATCAAATCAACCTGGGTGCTCCTCAATGGTAGATTGGATAAAGAAAATGTGGTACATATACACCATGGAATACTATGCACTATAAAAAGAATGAAATATCACCTATACAGCAACATGGATGCATCTGGAGGCCATAATCCTAAGCAGAGTAGCACAAAAACAGAAAACCAAACACCACATGTTCTTATTTATAAGTGGTAGCTAAGCATTGAGCACACATCGTCATACGTACGGGAACAATAGACACTGTGGACTACAAAAGGGTGGGCTTGGGTGTAAAAAAGTATGTATTGAATACTGTGCTCACTACCAGGTGACAGAAACCCTACTCCAAATGTGAGCATCATGAAATATTCCCATGTAACAAATCTGCACATGTACCTGTTGCATCTAAAATAAAACTTGAAATTAAAAAAAATATGGATTCAAATAATTTAGTAGATCTGGGTATTCTGAGGTTTTTTTTCTTGTGAGCCTTGATAATACTGTGTCTTTTAAGGATTTTCTTTTTTAGTTTTATTGAAGTTGTTGAATTTATAGGCATAAAAGTGTTTGTATTATCCCTTTTTTATAGTTTAATGTCTGCCAAGTCTATTGAGATGCCTTCCCTACTACATTTATGATACTGATAATTTATTACCTCTAGGTTTTTTGTTTCTTTGAGGAAATTACTCTAGCTGGAGTTTTATTAATTTTATCAATCTTTCCAAGGAATAGCTTTTAGCTTAATTGATTTTCTTTTCTTTTTTAAAATTATACTTTAAGTTATGGGATACATGTGCAGAACGTGCAGATTTGTTACATAGGTATACATGTGCCATGGCGGTTTGCTGCACCCATCAACCCATCATCTAGGTTTTAAGCCCCACATGCATTAGGTATTTGTCCTAATGCTCTCCCTCTCCTTGTCCCCCACCCCAGGACAGGCCCCAGTGTGTGATGTTTCCCTCCCTGTGTTCATGTGTTCTCATTGTTCAACTCCCACTTATGAGTGAGAACATGTGGTGTTTGGTTTTCTGTTCCTGTGTTAGTTTGCTCTCCTGTTTAAAGTGTCTCTTGACCCCTGCTGGGAGGGCTCTCCCAGTCAGGAGGCAAGGGGATCAGGGACCCACTTGAGAAGGCTGTCTGTCCCTCAGCAGAGCTCGAGCGCTGTGCTGGGAGATCTGCTGCTCTCTTCAGAGCTGGCAGGCAGGAACGTTTAAGGCTGCTGAAGCTGTGCCCACAGCCACCCCTTCCCTCAGGTGCTCTATCCCAGGGAGATAGGAGTTTTATCTATAAGCCCCTGACTGGGGCTGCTGCCTTTCTTTCAGAGATGCTCTGCCCAGAGAGGAGGAATCTAGAGAGGCAGCCTGGCTACAGGGGCTTTGCACCCCACTGTGGTGGGCTTTGCTCAGTCCAAACTTCCTGGTGGCTTTACACTGTGAGGGGAAAACTGCTTACTGAAGCCTCAGTAATGATGGATGCCCCTCTCCCAACCAAGCTTGAGTGTCCCAGGTCGACTTCAGACTGCTGTGCCGGCAGCGAGAATTTCAAGCCAGTGGATCTTAGCTTGTTGGGTTAAGATCAACAAGGTGGGAGGTGGGATCCACTGCACAAGACCACTCAGCTCCCTGGCTTCAGCCCTCTTTCTAGGGGAGTGAACAGTTCTGTCTCGCTGGTGTTCCAGCCAACACTGGGGTACAAAAAAATAACTCCTGCAGCTAGCTCGGTGTCTGCCCAAATGGCTGCCCAGCTTTGTGCTTGAAACCCAAGGCCCTGGTGGTGTAGGCATCCAAGGGAATCTCCTGGTCTGTGGGTTGTGAAGACTGGGAAAAACATAGTATCTGGGCCAGATAGCTCTGTCCCTCACAGCACAGTCCCTCATGGCTTCCCTTGGCTAGGGGAGGGAGTTCCCCAACCCCTTGTGCTTCCCAGGTGAGGCAATGCCCCACCCTACTTCTGCTTGCTCTCCATGGGCTGCACCCACTGTCTAACCAGTCCCAATGAGATGAGCTGGGTACCTCAGTTGGAAATGCAGAAATCACCTGCCTTGTGCATTGGTCTGTTGGTCTTGCTGGGAACTGTAGACCAGAACTATTCGTATTTGGTCATCTTGCCTGGATGGCCACATTTTTAAAATCCATTTATCTGTTGATGGACGCAGATTACTTCCA
The DNA here is from genome assembly GCF_002776525.5 of Piliocolobus tephrosceles. Classification (NCBI taxonomy): domain Eukaryota; kingdom Metazoa; phylum Chordata; class Mammalia; order Primates; family Cercopithecidae; genus Piliocolobus; species Piliocolobus tephrosceles. The sequence continues at coordinate 94,071,773 of NC_045445.1, read as the reverse complement.
AATCTTAGCTATTGTGAACAATGCTGCAACAAACATGCAAGTGTAGCTATTCCCTCCATGTACTGATTTCCTTTCTTTTGGGTATATTTCCAGCAGTGGGATTGCTAGATCATATGGTAGCTCTATTTTTAGTGTTTTGTTTGTTTTGTTTTTTGTTTGCTTTGATGGAGTTTCACTGTGTCTTCCAGGCTGGAGTGCAGTGGCACAATCTCGGCTCACTGCATTCTCCACCTCCTGGGTTTAAGCAATTCTCTGCCTCAGCCTCCCGAGTATCTGGGATTTCAGGCACTCACTACCATACCCAGCTAATTTTTTTCTTTTGTATTTTTAGTAGAGTCAGAGTTTCACCATCTTGGCCAGGCTGATCTTGAACTCCTGACCCTGTGATCCACCCACCTCAGCCTCCCAAAGTGCTGGAATTACAGGTGTGAGCCACCGCACCTGGCCTACTTTTACTTTTTTGAGGAACCTCCAAACTCTTCTCCATAGTACTTGCACCAATTTATATTCCCACCAACAGTGTATAAGAGTTCCCTTTTCCTCACATTCTCTCCAGTATTTGTTATTGCCTGTCTTTTGGATATTAGCCAATTTAAGTGGGGTGAGATGATAACTCATTGTACTTTTTATTTGGATTTGTCTGGTGATCAATGATGTCAAGCACCTTTTCGTGTGCCTATTTGCCATTTGTATGTCTTCTTTTAAAAAATGTCTATTCAAATCATTTTTGGTTGGATTATTAATTTTTTTCCCATAAAGTTGTTTGAGCTCCTTGTATATTATGGTTATCCCTTGTCAGATGAGCTGTTTGCAGATATTTAGTTTTCTCCTATTCTGTGGGTTGTCTTCTCACTTTATTGATTGTATCCTTTACTGTGCAGAATTTTTTTTAACTTGATGGGATCCCATTTGTCCATGTTTGCTTTGGTTACTGTGTTTGTGGGGTATTGCTCAAGAAGTGTTCATCCAGACCAACATCCTAGAGATATTTCCTTATGTTTTCTTGTAATAGTTTCATACTTTAAAGTCTTAGTTGTAAGTCTTTAATCTGTTTTGATTCGATTTTTGTATATGGCAAAAGATAGGGGTGTAAGTTTCATAGTTTGTTCTGCATATGGATATCTAGTTTTCCCAGCACAACTTATTGAAGAGACTGTCTTTTCCCCAGTGCATGTTCTTGGCACCTTTGTTGAAAATGACTCCACTGTAGATGTGTAGATTTGCTTCTGGGTTCTATATTCTGTTACATAGCCATTCCTCTATGTGTGTGTTTTTATGCTCGCACCATGTTGTTTTGGTTACTATAGCCCTGTTATATAATTTGAAGCCAGGTAATGTGATTCCTCCAGTTTTGTTCTTTTTCTTAGGATAGCTTTGGCTATTCTGGGTCTTTTGTAGTTTTACATAAATTTTAGAATTGTTTTTTCCATTTCTATGGAGAATATCATTGGTATTTTGATAGAGATTGCATTGAATCTCTAGATTGCTTTTGTTAGTATGGACATTTTTAACAATATTGATTCTCCTGATACATGTACATAAATTCTTTTTTCATTTTTTGATATCCTCTTCAATTTCCTTCAACAGTGTTTTATAGTTTTCATTCAAGAGATCTTTCACTTCTTTGGTAATTCCTAGATATTTAATTTTATGTGTGGCTATTGTAAATGGAAATACTTTTTTAAATTTCTTTTTCACATTGTTCACTGTTGGCATATAGTAATGCTACTGATTTTTGTATGTTTATTTTGTATCACACAACTTTACTGAATTTGTTTATCAGTTCTAATAGTTTCCTTGTGTAGTCTTTAGGTTTTTCCAACTATAAGTTCATATTATCAGCAAACAAGGATAATTTGACTTCTTCCTTTTCAATTTGCATATTCTTTATATGTTTCTCCTGTCAGATTGCTCTAGCTAGGACTTCCAGTACTATGTTGAATAACATTGGTGACAGTGGACATTCTCATCATGTTTTAGATATTAGAGGAAAGGACTTCAGATTTTCCCCATTCAGTATGATACTAGCTGTTGGTCTACTGTATATGTTTTTTTAAAATATATGTCAATAATTTTTCAGGAACAGGTGATTTTTGGTTACAGGGGTTTCCCCTTAGTGGTGATTTCTGAGATTTTGGTGCACCCATCGCCTGAGCAGTGTACACTGTGCCCAATGTGTAGTCTTTTATCCCTTACCCCCTCCCACCTTTCCCCCTCTGAGCCCCCACAATCCATTATATCATTCTTATGCCTTTGTGTCTTCATAGCGTAGCTCCCACTTATAAGTGAGAACGTAAGATATTTAATTTTCCATTCCTGAGTTATCTCACTTAGAATAATAGTCTCTAACTCCATCCAAGTTGCTGTGAATGTCATTATTTCATTCCATTTTATAGCTGAGTAGTATTTTGTGGTATAGATATACCACATTTTTCTTTATCTACACATTGGATGGTGGACATTTAGACTGGTTCCATACTTTTGCAATTGTGAATTGTACTACTATAAATATGCATGTGCAACTGTCTTTTTCATAAAGACTTATTTTTCCTTTGGATAAATATTGAGTAGTGGGATTACTGTACCAAATGGTAGTTCTATTTTTAGTTCTTAAGGATTCTCTATAGTGTTTTCCATAGTGGTTGTACTAGTTTACATTCCCACCAGCAGTGTAAAATTGTTCCCTTTTCACCACATCCATGCCAAAATCTATTATGTTTTTGTTTTTTAATTATGGCCATTCTTGCAGGAGTAAGGTGGTATCTCATGGCTTTAATTTGCATTTCTCCAATAATTAGTGATGTTGAGTATTTTTATGTGTTTTTTTTTAACTATTTGTATGTCTTTTGAGAATTGTCTATTCATGTCCTTTGCCCACTTTTTGATGCAATTGTTTGTTATTTACTGATTTGAGTTCCTTATAGATTCTAGATATTAGTCCTTTGTGAGATGTTTCATTTGTGACTGTTTTCTCCCATTCTGTGGGTTGTCTGTTTACTCTGCTGATTATTTCTTTTGCTGTGCAGAAGCATTTTAGTTTAATTAGGTTCCATCTATTTATTTTTGTTTTTGTTGTATTTGCTTTTTGGTTCTTGGCCATGAACTCTTTACCTAAGCCAATGTCTAGAAGACTTTTTCTGATGTTGAACATTTTCTCATACACCTATTTGTCATTTGTATGTCTTCTTTTGAGAAATGTCTTTTCAGGTCCTTTGCCCTTTCCTAAATTGTTTTTCTGCTATTGAGTTGTATGAGGTCTTCATACACTTTGTATATTAACCTTTTATCAGATAAATGATTTGCAAATATTTTTCCCAATCCATAAGTTGCCTTTTCATTCTGTTGATTTTTCCTTAAGAGCCAGAAATGTGTCTGATTCAAAGAGCCTGGCACAGAGTACAGAGATCACATGATCTCACTCACATGTGGAAGCTAAAATAAGTTCCTCTCATAGAAGTAAAAAGCAGAGCAGAAGTTATTAGAGGCTGGAAAGAGTAGGAAAAAGATGAAGATAGAGAGAGATTTGTTAAAGAACATACCATTTCAGTTCTAGTGTTTTATGGCACTGTAAGATGACTATAGTTAACAATGGTATATTATATATTTTCAGATAGATAGAGGATATTGAATGTTCCCAGCATAAAGAAATGATAAATATTTATGATGAATATACTATATTCATCTGATTATTATACATTGTGTATATCAAAACATCACTATGTACCCCATAGTATGTGCAATTATTATGTGTTAATTAAAAGTAAGTAAATAAAGTTTTAGAAGGAAGTTCTTTTTAAAAATTCAATGACATTCTGGAAGAATAAAAAACTTGAAGATCCTAGGGAGCGCTTTTGAGAAGTGCTAGTCGAGTCTGCAGGGCATCCTCAAAGGGTGCTAGCTGATCACAACACCCAAGTCCTTTTGAATATCTGGAAAGCCTTCCCAAGAAGGATGGTTGCAAACAATCCCAGACAGTGAACGCTACAATAAATACCTAACTCTTCAATGCCCAGACACAGAGCAACATCTGCTAGCATCAACAGCATCCAGGAAAACATGACCTCACCAAATAAATGAAAAAAGGCAACAAAGACCAATTTTAGAGATATAGAAATATGTGACCTTTCAGACACAGAATTTGAAATAGTTGTGTTGAGAAAACACAAAGAAATTCAAGAAAACACAGAGAAGGAATTAAGAATTCTATCAGATAAATTTAACAAAGAGATTCAAATAATTCAAATAATTCAAGTAGAAATAAGCTGAAAAATGCAATTGACATACAGAATAATGCATCAGAATCATTTAATAGCAGAATGGCTCAAACAGAAGAATTAGTGAGCTTTAAGATAGGCTGTTTGAAAATACACAGTTGAGACGAGAGAAAAAAGAACAAAAAAGAATGAAGCACAACTACAGGATTTTAAAAATACCCTCAAAGGGCAAACCTAAGAGGTATTAGCCTTAAAGAGGAGGTAGAGAAAGAGATGAGGTAGAAAGTTTATTCAAAGGGATAATAACAGGGAACTTCCCAAAGTAGAAAAAGGTATCAATATCCAAATACAAGAAGGTTATAGAACACCAAGCAGATTTACCCAAAGAAGATTACCTCAAGGCATTTAATCAAACTCTCCAAGGTCAAGGATAAAGAAAGGATCCTAAAAGCAGGAAGAAAAAAGAAACAAATAACATACAATGGAGCTCCAATATGTCTGGCAGCAGACTTTTCAGTGGAAACCTTACAGGCCAGGAGAGAGTGACATGATGTATTTAAAGTGGTAAAGGAAAAAAACTTTTACTCTAGAATAGTATATCTGGTGAAAATATCTTTCAAACATGAAGGCAAAATACTTTCCCTGGCAAACAAAAGCTGAGGGATTTTTATCAACACCAGACATGTCCTACAAGAAATGCTAAACAGAGTACTTCAATCAGAAAGAAAAAGATGTTAATGAGCAATAAGAAATCATCTGGAAAGGGGAGCAGCAAAGATGGCCAAAGAGAATCAACTCTGCTCTGCAGCTCCCACCAAGAAAAACAAAAACGGTGAGTGAATTCTGCATCTTCAGTTGAGGTACCAAGGTTCTCTCAATGGGACTGCTTAGGCAGTTGTTGCAATCTACAGAGAGTGAGAAAAAGCAGGGTGGAGCAAGGGCCTATCTAGGAGGTGCACAGAGCAAAAGGAGCTCCCTTCCCCAGCCAAGGGCGGTGGTGAAGGATTGTGCTACCCCTCCCTTAAAACAATGCTTTTTCCATGGATCCTTGGAACCCGCAGATCAGGAGGTCCCCTCATGAGCACATGCCACCAGGGCCTTGGGGCCCAAGTGCAGAGCTGTGGAGACGCAAGGTGGTGGTTGGGTGGGCGGCCACTTGAGCAAGCACTGAGATACATAAGTATTTGCAAACTATGGCTCTGGGAACTCCGGTGAAGCAGGAGACCAGTCCATTCCTATGGGAAGGGGGCTGAAGCCAGGAAGCCAAGCAGCCTCATTCCCATGGAACTTCACAAGCTAAAACTCATGGGCTTGGAATTCCCACTGGCCAGTGCAACAGGCTGGAAACTGCCTAAGAAGACCGAGTTCCCAGCAGGGAGGGGTGGCCACCATCACTGTGGCTCCAGTCAGCCGTTTTCCCCTGCTGCTAGGGCCAGTGAAACTGGGAAGTTTGGACCAGGAGCAATTCCCCACAGCATAGCACAGTGGTTGGGTCAGTTTGTGGCCAGACTGCTTCTTTACGCGAGACCCTGATCCACTCCTTCTCATTGGGCAGGGCCTGCCTGTGGGAATTTCAGCATCCCCAACCAGGGGTTTATGGACAGAATGCTGATATCCCTGAGAGGGACCCTTGGGAGGAGGGGAGGCTGCAATATCATGGATCAGTGGTCTTAATCTTTTTTGCTGGCTGACTCTGAAGAGTTAGGGCAACCTGGACAAGGGGATTCCCCCAAGCACAGCATCCTCACTTCACTAAGGGGCAGACAGACTGCTTATTTAAGCAGGTCCCTGATCCCGCTCCTTCTGACTGGATGAGACCTCCCAACAGGAGTTTCCAGACACCTCATACGGGAGCATTCCGGCCAGCATCAGGCTGGTGCGCCTCTGGGACAGAACTCCCACAGAAAGGAGCAGGCTGCCATCTTGGCTGGTCTGCAGCCTCAGTTGGTGATACTTCCAGGGGCAGAAGGGACCCAGGTAAACAGGGTATGGAGTGGACTCCCAGCAAACCGCAGCAGCCCTAAGGAAGAGAAGCCTGACTGCCAAAAGAAAAACAAACAGAAAGCAACAATGACAACAACATCAACAAAAAAGGCCCCACAAAACCGCATCCAAAGGTCAGCAGCCTCAAAGGTCAAAGGTAGATAAACCCATGAAGGTGAGAAAGAATCAATGCAAAAATGCTGAAAAGTCAAAAAGCCAGAGTGCCTCTTCTCCTCCAGATGATTGCAGCATGTCTCCAGCAAGGGTACAGAACTGGGATGAGGCTGAGATGGACAAACTGACAGAAGTAGGCTTCAGAAGATGGGTAATAATGAACTTCACTGGGCTAAAGGAGTATGTTCTAACTAATTGCCAAGAAGCTAAGAACCATGATAAAGCATTACAGGAGCTGTTAACCAGAATAACCAGTTTAGAGAGGAACATAAGTTATCTGATGGAGTTGAAAAACACATGAGAACTTCACAATGCAAACACAAGTATCAAGAGCTGAATGGACCACACAGAAGAAAGGATATCAGAGCTTGAAGACTATTTTGATGAAAGAAGGCAGACAGACAAGGTTAGAGAGAAAAGAATGAAAAGGAACCAACGAAACCTCTGAGAACTATGGGATTATGTTAAAAGACCAAGCCTGTGACTGATAGGGATACCTGAAAGACACAGGGAGAATGGAACCAAGTTGGAAAACAAACCTCAGAACTTCTCCTGGAGGAGAAGTTACCCAACCTAGCAGCACAGGCCAACATTCAAATTAAGGAAACCCAGAGAACCCCAGTAAGATACTCCATGAGAAGAACAAGCCAAAGACACATAATCATCAGATTCTCTTAAGATCAAAATGAAGGAAAAATTGTTAAGGGAACCAGGGAAAAGGCCAGGTCATCTATAAATAGAAGTCCATCAGACTAACAGAAGATCTCTCAGCACAAACTCTACAAACCTGAAGAGATTGGGTGCCGAAATTCCTAAAGAAAAGAATTTTCAATCTAGAATTTCATATTTGGCCAAACTAAGTTTCATGAGTGAAGGAGAAGTAAAGTCTTTTTCTGATAAGCAAATGTTGAAGGAATTCATCACCACCAGAACTGCCTTGCAAGAGCTCCTGAAGGAGACACTAAATATGAAAGAAAAAAAAACAAAACCAAAAACAAAACAAAGAACCTTTCTAGTCACTACAGAAACACACTGAAGTACACAGAGCAGTGATACTATGAAGCAACTACATCAAGTCTTCAAAATAACCAGCCAGCTAAAATCATTATTTCAGGATCAAATTCACACAGAACAATATTAACCTAAAATCATTATTTCAGGATCAAATTCACACAGAACAAAATTAACCTTAAATGTAAATGGGCCAAATGCCCAAATTGAAAGACATAGAATGCAAGCTGGATAAAGAGTCAAGATCCATCAGTGTATGTATTAAAGAGACCCACCTCACATGCAAAGATACACGTAGACTCCAAATAAAAGGATGGAGGAAAATTTACTAAGCAAATGGAAAAAAGCAGGGATTGCAAACCTAGTTTCTGACAAAACTGACTTTAAACCAACAAAAATGAAAAAAGGTAAAGAAGGGCATTACATAATGGCAAAGGGGTCAATTCAACAAGAAGAAATAACTATTCTAAGTATATATGCACCCAATACAGGAGCACCCAGATTCATAAAACAAGTTCTTATAGACCTACAAAGAGACTTACACTCCCACACAGTAACAGTGGGGGACATTAACACCCCACTGTCAATATTAGATCATTGAGACAGAAAATTAACAAAGACATTCAGGACTTGAACTCAGTTCTGGATAAGTGAACCTGATAAATATCTACAGAACTCTCCACCCCAAAACAACAGCATATACATTCTTATCATCACCACATGACACTTACTCTAAAATTAATTGCATAATTGGAAGTAAATCACCCTCAGAAAGTTCAAAAGAACTAAAATCATAACAAACAATCTCTCAGACAACAGCACAATCAAATTAAAACTCAAGATTAAGAAACTCACTCAAAGACCACACAACTACATGGAAATTGAACAACATGATCCTGAATGACTTCTAGGTAAATAATGAAATTAAAGCAGAAAACAAGAAGTTCTTTGAAATCAATGAGAACAGAGACAATGTACCAGAATCTCTGAGACACAGCTAAAGTAGTGGTAAGAAGGAAATTTATAGCACTGAATGCCCACATCAAAAAGCTAGAAAATCTCAAATTGACACCCTACCATCACAACTAAAAGAACTAGAAAACCAAGAGCAAACAAACCCCAAAGCTAGCAGAATTCAAGAAATAAACAAACTTAGAGTGTAACTGAAGGAGAAAGAGACATGAAAAACCCTTCCAAAAATGGATGAATCAAGGAGCTAGTTTTCTGAAAAAATTAATAAAATGTATAGACTGCTCCTAGACTAATGAAGAAGAAAAGAGAGAAGAATCAAGTGGACACAATAAAAAAATGATAAAGGGAATATCACCACTGACCCCACAGAAATACAAACAACTGTCAGAGAGTACTATAAACACCTCTATGCAAATAAACTAGAAAATCTAGAAGAAATGGATAAATTCCTGGACACATGCACCCTCCCAAGACTGAACCAGATAGAAGTTGAATCCCTGAATAGACCAATAACAAGTTCTGAAATTGAGGCAGTCATCAATAGCCTAAGAACCAAAAAAACCCCAGGATCAGATGGATTTACAACTGAATTCTACCAGAAGTACAAAAAGGAGCTGATACCCTTTCTTCTGAAACTATTCCAAACAATTGAAATGGAGGAACTCCTCCCTAATTCATTCTATGAGGCCAGCATCATCCTGATACCAAACTTGGCAGAAATACAACAAAAATAGAAAACTTCAGGCCAATATCCCTAGTGAACATTGATGCAAAAATTCTCAATAAAATACTGGCAAAACGAATCTACCAGCACATCAAAAAGCTTATCTGCCATGAATAAGTTGACTTCATCCCTGGGATGCAATTGCGGCTGATTCAACATACCCAAATCAATAGACCTAATTTGCCACATAAACAGATCTAAAGACAAAAACCACATGATTTTCTCAATAGATGCTGAAAAGGGCTTGATAAAATTCAACATCCCTTCATGTTAAAAGCTTTCAATAAAATAGGTAATGAAGGAGCATGCCTCAAAATAATAAGAGTGATACAGGAAAAACCCACAGCCAATATCAAAATGAATGGGAAAAAGCTGGAAGCATTCCCCTTGAAAACTGGCACAAGACAAGGATGACCTCTCCCACCACTCCCACCCAACATAATATTAAACTTTCTGGCTAGGGCACTGAGGCAAGAGAAAGAAATAAAGAGTATTCGAATAAGAAGAGAGAAAGTCAAGCTGTCTTGTGTGCAGATGACATGATAGAAAACCCCATCATCTCAGCCTAAAAGCTTCTTCAGCTGACAGGCAACTTCAGCAAAGTCTCAGGATACAAAATCAATATGCAAAAGTCACAAGGATTTCTATACACCAACAACAGGCAAGCAGAGAACCAAATAATGAATGAACCTCCATTCAAGATTGCTACGAAAGGAATAAAATACCTAGGAATACAGTTAACAGGGAAGTGAAAGACCTCTTCAAGGAGAACTACAAACCACTGCTCAAGGAAATTAGAGAGGACACAAACAAATGGAAAACTATTCCACGCTCATGAATAGGAAGAATCAACATTGTGAAAATGGGTATATTGCCCAAAGTAATGTATAGATTCAATGCTATTCCCATTAAACTACCATTGACATTCTTCGAAAAAGTTGAAGAAACTACTTTAAAATTCATATGGAACCAAATAAGAGCCTGTACAGCCAAGACAGTCATGCTACCTGACTTCAAAGTGTATACAAGGCTACAGTAACCAAAACAGCATGGTACTGGCACAAAAACAGACACATGGACTGATGGAACAGAATAGAGAACTCAGAAATATGACCATACATCTACAACAATCTAATTTTTGTCAAACCTGACAAAAACAAACAATGAGGAAAGGATTCCCTATTTAATAAATGGTGTTAAGAGAACTGGCTAGCCATATGCAGAAAATTGAAACTGGTCCCCTTTCTTACACCTTATATGAAAATTAATTCAAGATAGATTAAAGACTTAAATATAAAATCCCAAACTGTAAAAACCCTAGAAGAAAACCTCAGCAATACCATTCAGGACATAGGCATGGGCAAAGATTTCATGATGGAATCGCCAAAAGCAACTGCAACAAAAGCCAAAATTGACAAATGGGATCTAATTAAACTAAAGAGCTTCTGCACAGCAAAAGAAACTATCATTAGAGTGAACAGACAACCTAGAAAGTGGGAGAAAATTTTTGCAATCTACCCATCTGAGAAAAGTATAATATCCAGAATCTACAAGGAACTTAAACAAATTTGCAAGAAAAAAACAACCCCATTAAAAAGTAGGCAAAGGACACAGACACTTTCAAAAGAAGACATTCTTGCAGCCAAACAAACATGAAAAATAGCTCAACATCATTGATCATTAGAGAAATGCAAATCAAAACCACAATGAGATACCATCTTATGCCAGTCATAATGGTGATTATTAAAAAGTAAGAAACAACAGATGCTAGCGAGGTTGCAGAGAAATAGGAACACTTTTACACTGTTGGTGGGAGTGTAAATTAGTTCAACCATTGTAGAAGATGGTGTAGCAATTCCTCAAAGATCTAGAACCAGAAATACCATTTCACCCATCAATCCATTACTGAGTATATACCCAAAGGAACATAAATCATTCCATTACAGAGATACATGCATGCATATGTTCATTGCAACACTATTCACAATAGCAGACATGGAATCAAACCAAATGCCCATGAACGATAGACTAGATAAAGAAAATGTTGTACGTATACACCACAGAATACTATGCATCTGTAGAAAGGAATGAGATCATGTCCTTTTCAGGGACATGGATGGAGCTGGAAGCCATTATCCTCAGCAACCTAATTCAGGAACAGAAAATCAAACACTGCATGTTCTCACTTAAAAGTCAGAGCTGAGCAATGAAAACACATGGACACAGGGAGGGGAGCAACAAACACTTGGGCCTGTCCCAGGGTGGGATCGAGGGAGGGAGAGCATTAGAAAAAATTGCTGATGTATGCTCTCCTTAATACCTAAGTGATGGGTTGATGGGTGCAGCAAACCACCATGGCACACTTTTACCTAAGTAACAAACCTACACACCCTGCACATGTACCCCAGATCTTAGAATAAAAATTTAAAAAATATATAGTCATTTCAATTGATGCTGAAAAAGCATTTAAGGTTCAACATTCCTTCATAAATAAAAGCCCTCATAAATCTGGGGATAGAAGAAATATGCCTCAACATCATAAAGGCCATATGTGACAGACTCACAGCTAGTATCATACTGAATAGGTAAAAACTAAAAGCCTTATGGAACATAACAAAGATGCCCACTTTCACCATTTTTATTCAACATAGCACTGGAAATCTTAGCTAGAACAATTCAGGTAAGAGAAAGAAACCAAGGGCACCCAGATTGGAAAGGAAGGAGTCAAAGTATCCTTGTTTGCAGATTATATGATCTTATATTTGGAAAAACCTAAAGGCTCACAAAAAGCTATTAAAACTAATGAAAGTATTCAGTAAAGGTGCAAGATATAAAGTCAATATAGAATAATCAGTAGCACTTGTATATGCCAACAGTGAGAAATCTGTAAAAGAAATCAAGAAAGGTATCCCATTTACAATAGCCACAAATAAAATACCTAGTAATTAAGCAAAGAAGTGAAAGATCTCTATAATGAAAACTATAAAACACTAATGAAGGAAATTGAAGAGGACATAGAAAAATGGAAAAATATTTCATGTTCATGGTTTAGAACACTCAATATTGCTAAAATGTCCATACTATCCAAAGCAATTTACAGATTCAATGCAATTCCTATCAAAAAACCAATGACATTCTTCACAGAAATAGAAAAAAAAAATCTAAAATTTATAGGGAACCACAAGGACCCAGAATAGCCAAAGCTATCCTAAGCAAAAAGATCAAAACTGAAGGAATCATATTACTTGACTTCAAAGTATACTGCAGAGCTATAGTAAGCAAAACATCATGGTACTGGCATAAAAACACACACATAGACCAATGGAGCAGAATAGAGAACGCAGAAACAAATCCATACACCTACAGTTAACTCTTTGCAACAAAGACTCCAAGAATATGCACTGGGGAAATGACAGTCTCTTTAATAAATTGTGCTGGGAAAACTGGATATCCATATGCAGAAGAATCAAACTAGACCCCTACCTCTTGCTATATACAAAAATAAATCAAAATCGATTAAAGTCTGAAATCTAAGACATTAAACTATGAGAATACTACAAGAATACATTGGGGAAACTCTCTAGGACATTGGTGTGGGCAAAAACTTGAGTAATATTCCACAAGCACAGGCAACCAAGGCAAACATGGACAAATGGATCACATTAAGTTACGGAGTTTCTGCACAGCAAAGGAAAAAATTAACAAATTGAAGAGACAACCCACAGAACGGGAGAAAATAGTTGCAAACTACTCATATGATGCAGAATTAATAACCAGAATATATAGTTAACTCTATAGCTAAAAATCTAATAATCTAATTAAAAATAGTGAAGAGCTATGAATAGACATTTCTCAAAAGAACACATAAAAATTGCAAAATGGACATATGGAAGGGTGCTTAACATCATTGATCATCAGAGAAATGCAAATCAAAACTACAATGAGATGTCATCTCACCCCAGTTAAAATGGCTTTTATCCAAAAGACAGGCAATAACAAGTGCTGACAGGGATGTGGAGAAAAAGGAATCCTCTTAAACTGTTGGTGGGAATGTAAATTAGTACAACCATATGGAGAACAGTTTGGAGGTTCCTCAATAAATTTAAAACAGTGCTACACCGTACAATCCAGCCACCCCACTGCTGGGTATATACCCCACAGAAAGGCAATAAACATATTGAACAGGTATCTGCACTCCCATGTTTGTTGCATCACTGTTCACAATAGCCAAGATTTGGAAGCAACCTAAGTGTTCATCAACAGATGAATGGATAAAGAAAATGTGGTATTTATACACAATTGAGGACTATTCAGCCATAAGAAAGAATGTGATCCAGTCATTTGCAACAACATAGATGGAACTAGTGGTCATTATGTTAGGTGAAATAAACCAGTCACAGAAAGACAAACATCACACGCTATCAATTATTTGTGGTATCTAAAATTCAAAACAAACTCACGGAGATGGAAAGTAGAATGATGGTTACCACAGACTGGGAAGAGTATTGGAGAGGCGAGGGAAGGTGGGGTTTGTTAATGAGTATGAAAAAATGGAAAAAGTGAATAAGATCTAGTAATTGATAGCACAAGAGGTTGACTATAGTCAATAGTAATTTAATTGTACATTTAAAGTAACTAAAAGAGCATAACTGGATTGTTTGTAACACAAAGAATGAATGCTTGAGAGGATGGATACCCCATTTTCCATGATGTGATTATTATGCATTGCATGCCTGTATCAAAACATCTCATGTATCCTATGTATCCTATAAATGTATACACCTACTATGTACCCACAAAAATTAGAAATTAAAAAATTTTAAAAAGAAAAAAAATTTAATAAAAGAAGATAAATTAACCATAAATGCATGAGTTTATTTCTATGTTTTCTATCCTGTTCTATTGGTCTATGTGTCTGTTTTTATGCCAGTAAGAACCCCATGCTGTTTTGATTACTATGGATTTATTATGTATTGACATTTTAGAGTCAGGTAGTGTGATGCTTCTAGCTTTGTTCTATTCGCTCAAGATTTCTATGGATGTTTGGTTTCTTTTGTGGATTCACACAAATTTGTGATTAGTTTTTCTTTTACTGTGAGAATTGTCCTTCAAATTTTGATAGGGACTGCACTGAATCTGACATTTTATTTTTTGTTTTGAGACAGAGTCTGGAATTTTGATAGGGACTGCGTTGAATCTGACATACACACACACACACATATTATTATTATTATTATTATTATTATTATTTTTCTGAGACAAAGTCTCACGCTGTCACCCAGGCTGGAATGCAGTGGCATGATCTCTGCTCACTACAACTTCCACCTCACAGGTTCAAGCGATTCTCCTGCATCAGCCTCCTGAGTAGGTGGAACTACAGGCATGCACCACCACACCTGGCTAATTTTTTGTATTTTCAATAGAGACGGGGTTTCACCATGTTAGCCAGGATGGTCTCGATCTTCTGACCTTGTGATTGGCCTGCCTTGGGCTCCCAAAGTGCTAGGATTACAGGTGTGAGCCACTGTGCCTGGCCTGACATTTTAATATCTTTAATTCTTCCAATCCATGAACATAAAATATCTTTCAATTTATTTGTGCCTTCTTCTATTTGTTTCATCATTGTTTTATAGTTTTCAGGGTACAAATATTTCACCTCCTTGGTTAAATTTATTCCTAAGTAATTTTGTCTTACAGCTATTGTAAATGAGATTATTCTCTTGATTTCTCATTTTGGATAGTTTACTGTTAGCATATAGAGGAACTACTGATTTTTGTATGGTATTCCCTTCACTTTCAATCTGTGTGTGTCCTTGAAATTGAAGTGTCTTGTAGACTGCATATAGTTGAGCTTTCCTTTTTATCCATTATGCCCCTATTTCTTCTGATTTGAGAATATAGTCTATTCACAAAGTAATCATAGACATGTAACTTACTACTGCCATTTTGTTGATTGTTTTCTGATTTTGTAGGTTTTTTTTTCCTTTCTTCCTCTCTTGCTACCTTCCTTTGTGGTTTGATGATTTTGTTGTTGTTGTAGTAGTATTCTTTGATTCCTTTCTCTATTTTTTATATCTGCTACAGGCTTCTGCTTTTTGGTTACCATGAGGCTTACATAAAACATCTGTTAGGTTGGTGCAAAAGTGATTGCTGTTTTTGCCATTACATTTTGCCATTAAGGCTTTTGTTTGCCATGAAATGTCAATAAAAAGCAATTGCTTTTGCACCAACCTAATACTTAAAAAAGACTGTTTTAAACTGATAACAACTTAATCTTGACGGCATTAAAAAACTCTACACTTTCACTCATCCCTCCATTTTGTGTGTGTGTGTGTGTGTGTGTGTGTGTGTGTGTTGTTTGTTTGTTTGAGACAGGGTCTCCCTCTGTCACCCAGGCTGGAGCATTGGTGTGATCTCAGCTCACTGCAACCTCTGCCTCCCAAGTTCAGGTGATTCTCATGCCTCAACCTCCTGAGTAGCTGAGACTACAGGGGTGTGCCACCACACCCAGCTAATTTTCGTATTTATGGTAGAGACGGGGTTTCGCCATACTGGCCAGGCTGCTCTTGACCTCCTGTTCTCAAGTGATCCACCTGCTTTGGCCTCCCAAAGTGCTGTGTTTACAGGCATGAGCCACTGTGCCCAGCCCATTTTGTGTCTTTCATGCCACAAGTTACTTCTTTTTATGTGTTATCTTTTAACAAATTCTTGTGGTTATAGTTGTTTTTAATAGTTTTGATGTTAACCTCCATACAAGAGACATAATTGATTTACACACCACCATTACATTATTAGAGTATTCTGAATTTGACTGTGTACTTATTTTTACCAGTAAGTTTTATATATTTTCATGTTTCTAGTTAGCACCATTTTCTTTCTGCTTGAAGAACTCCCTTTAGCATTTCCTGTAAGGCAAGTCTAATGGTGATGGACTCCTTCAGCTTTTGTTTGCCTGGGAAATTCTATATTTCTCCCTCATTTCTGAAGAACAACTTTTCTAGATAAAGTATTATTGGTTTACATGTGGAGAGAGGCAGTTAACACTTTGAATATATCATCCCACTCTCACCTGGCCTGTAAGATTTCTACTGAGAAATCCACTGATAGTCATTGATGTGAAACCACAAAGGACCCCAAATAACCAAAGCACTCTTAAGAAAAAGAACAAAGCTCAAGGCATTATACTTCCCAATTTCAAACTGCAGTACAATGCTATGTTAGCAAAGACAGTATGGTACTTGCATAAAAACACATGTGAAACAATAAACAGAATAGAGAACCCAGAAATAAATCTAGGCATATATGTTAAAGTAATTTTTGTTATGGAAACTGAGAATACATGATAAGGAAAGGATATTATCTTTAATAAATGGGGTTGAGAAAACTGGATATCCAAATTCCAAAGAATGATATTGGACCCTTATCATATACCATACATAAAAATCAAATAAAAATGGATTAAAAACTTAATCATTAAGCCATGAAACAATACAACACCTTGAAGAAAACAAAGATAATAAACTCCTTGACATTGGCCTTTTCAGTATTTTTTGTATGTGCTACTAAAAACATAGGCAATAAAAGAAAACAATTTTGGAATGGTACTACGCCAAACTAAAAAGCTTCTGTACAGTAATGGAAACAGTCAACAAAGTGAAAAGGCAGCCTACAGAATGAGATAAAATACTGTAAACCATATGTCTGATAAGAAGTTAATATTCAAAATATACAAGGAAATTACACAACTCAATAGCAAGAAAACAAGTAACCCTCTTTTTAAAAATGGGCAATGGACCTGAATAGACATTTTCCCAAAGAAGAAATACAAATGGCCAACAGTTATAGGAAAAACTGCTCAGTGGCACTAATCAGGGAAATGCAAATCAAAACCACAATGTGATATTCCCTCACATCTGTTAGGATGGCTATTATCAAAAAGGCAAGAGATAGCAAGTGTTGTTGAGGATGTGGAGAAAAGCGAACCCATGTACACTGTTACTGGCAGTGTAAATTGGTAAAACCATTATGGAAAATAATGTAAAAGATCTTTAAACAATTAAATATAGAATTACCAAATATGGTCTAGATTATATGACTCTCCCAGTTACATATTCAAAGTTAATGAAATCAGTACCTTGAAGGGATATCTGCACTCACATGTTCATTACAGCATTATTCACAAAATCCAAGATATGGAATAGACTGAAGTATCCATTGAGTGGATAAATAAATTGTGGAATGCGTATACAATGAAATGTTATTCAGACTTAGAGAAGAAGGATATCCTTCCATTTGTGAAAATATGGATAAATCTAAAGGGTATTATGTAAAGTGAAACAAGCCCAACACAGAAAGAAAAATACTGCATCTTATATGTGTAATCCAAATAAGTTGAATGCATGGAAGCAGAGTAGAACAGTGATTACCTGGGGCTGGGAGGTGGGAGGAATATGGAGATGTTGGTCAAATGGTATGAAGTCACAGCTATGTGGGTTGAATAAGCCTAGAGCTATAGTATATTGCATGAATACTGTTATGTACACTGAAAATTTGCTGACACCAGAAAAACCCAAAAAGGTAACTACATGACAAGATAGATGTGGCTGTTCGCTTCACTATAGTAATCATTTCACTATGTATATCAAAACATCTAGTGCACATTAAAAAATATATACAATTTTTATTTGAAAAATGAAAATAGGAAAATCAATAGAAGAAGAAGAACCAAAATGATTCTGAAGAATAATGTTGAAGAACTCATGCTACCTAATTTAAAGACTTAGTGTAAAACGACAGTAATCAAAATAGTGTGGTATTGGTTAAAAAAAAAAGGACCAGAAGAGAGTTCAGAAATAGACTCATACATATATGATCAACTGACTTTCAACAAAGATGCAAAAACAATTCAATGGAGAGAGATAATCTTTTTAACAAATAGTGTTTGGATAATTGGAGTCGAGAAGCAAAAACAATAAAACAAAAAATACAAAATGAACAAACAAAAAAATACCTTATTCTGGCTGGGAGAGGTGGCTCACACCTGTAATCCCAGCACTTTGGGGGGACGAGGTGGGTGGATCACGAGGTCAGGAGATTGAGACCATCCTGGCTAACATGGTGAAACCCCATCTCTACTAAACAAAATGCAAAAAATTAGCTGGGCATTGTGGCGGGTGCCTGTAGTCCCAGCTACTCCGAAGGCTGAGGCAGGAGAACAGCGTGGACCCGGGAGGCGGAGCTTGCAGTGAGCCCAGATGCCCCCACTGCACTCCAGCCTGGGCGACAGAGGCAGACTCCATCTAAAAAACATGCCCAAAGTAATTTATAGATTCAATGGCATCCCCATTAAGCTACCAATCACTTTCTTTACAGAATTGAAAAAAACTGCTATCAAGTTCATATGGAACCAAAAAAGAGCCCACATTGCCAAGACAATCCTAAGTCAAAAGAACAAAGCTGGAGGCATCATGCTACCTGACTCCAAACTATACTACAAGACTGCAGTAACCAAAACAGCATGGTACAGGTACCAAAACAGAGATATAGACCAATGGAACAGGACAGAGCCCTCAGAAGTAATACCACATATCTACAGCCATCTGATCTTTGACAAACCTGACAAAAATAAGAAATGGGGAAAGGATTCCATATTTAATAAATGGTGCTGGGAAAACTGGCTAGCCATAAGTAGAAAGCTGAAACTGGATCCCTTCCTTACTCCTTATACAAAAATTAATTCAAGATGGATTAGAGACTTAAATGTTAGACCTAAAACCATAAAAACCCTAGAAGAAAACCTAGACAATACCATTCAGGACACAGACATGGGAAAGGTCTTCATGTCTAAAACACCAAAAGCAATGGCAACAAAAGCTAAAATTGACAAATGGGATCTAATTAAACTAAAGAGCTTCTGCACAGCAAAAGAAACTACTATCAGAGTGAACAGGCAACCTACAGAATGGGAGGAAATGTTTGCAATCTACTCATCTGATGAAGGGCTAATATCCAGAATCTACAAAGAACTCAAATTTACAAGAAAAAAACAAACAACCCCATCAAAAAGTGGACAAAGGATATGAACAGACACTTCTCAAAAGAAGACATTTATGCAGTCAACAGACAAATGAAAAAATGTTTATCATCACTGGCCATCAGAGAAATGCAAATCAAAACCACAATGAGATACCATCTCACACCAGTTAGAATGGCAATCATTAAAAAGTCAGGAAACAACAGGTGCTGGAGAAGATGTGGAGAAATAGGAACACTTTTACACTGTTGGTGGGACTGTAAACTAGTTCAACCATTGTGGAAGACAGTGTGGCAATTCCTCAAGGATCTAGAACTAGAAACACCATTTGACCCAGCCATCCCATTGCTGGGTGTATATCCAAAGGATTATAAATCATGCTGCTATAAAGACACATGCACACGTATGTTTATTGCGGCACTATTCACAATAGCAAAGACTTGAAATCAACCCAAATGTCCATCAATGACAGACTGGATTAAGAAAATGTGGCACATATATACCATGGAATACTATGCGGCCATAAAAAAGGATGAGTTTGTGCCCTTTGTAGGGACATGGATGCAGCTGGAAACCATCGTCCTCAGCAAACTATCACAAGGACAGAAAACCAAACATCGCATGTTATCACTCATAAGTGGGAATTGAACAATGAGATCACTTGGACACAGGAAGAGGAACATCACACATCAAGGCCTATTGTGGAGTGGGGGAGGGGGAAGGCAGGAGGGATAACATTAGTAGATATACCTAATGTAAATGACGAGTTAATGGGTGCAGCACACCAACATGGCACATGTATACATATGTAACAAACCTGCATGTTGTGCACATGTACCCTAGAACATAAAGTGTAATAATAATAAAAAATAATAAAGGAGAAATGAAGGTTTTCTCAGAAAAAAAAAAAAAAAACCCGTATTCCACATGCAATAGTTAACCCAGTGGTTGTCATAGAGTTAATTACAACACCTAAAACTGGAAAACTTCTAGGAAAAAAAAAATAAATAGGAGAAGATATTTTTACCTTCTGTGAAGCAAAGATTTCTTGGATTAAAAAAAGAATCCATTAGAGAAAAACTGGGTACATTGTACTTCAAAACTAAAAACATCTTCTGCTCTTCAAAATACATGGTTAGGAGAAAGAAAAGACAAGGTACACATGGGGAGAAGATGTTTGCAAAACATCACATGTGGGGAGAAAAGATTTGAAAAACACATCTCTTATAAAGTACTCATTTCCAGAATGTGGAAAGTACCCTCAAATCTCATAAAGAAATGAAAATAACTCAGTTAAAAAATTGGCTAAAGATTTGAACAAGACACCACAAAGGAAGATGTGGATGGCTAATAGGTATATAAAAAGGTGCTCAGCATCGTAAATTATTACGGAAATGCAAATCAATGCAATATGTTACTACTACATACCTATGCTGGTAGCTGAAATGAAAAGAAATACTTTTTAAAAGAAAATAACACTGCCCATCTGGCAAATTTTAGTTTATAATTGTCATTCAGCCTTACATTAGTAGAAGCAAGTATATGAACCCAGTGATCGGTGGATATGGGAAGTCCGGTGTATCTGTTTCACTCTAACAATGAGTCTTCTTTTTGTGCTTTTCTCCTGCTTTTAGGGAACCCTAGTCTCTTTTTATATTATTATACTTTAAGTTCTAGGTTACACGTGCACAACGTGCGGGTTTGTTACATATGTATACATGTGCTATGTTGGTGTGCCGCACCCATTAACTCATCATTTACGTTAGGTATATCTCCTAATGCTGTCCCTCCCCCCTCCCCCCTCCCCACAATAGGACCCAGTGTGTGATGCTCCCCTTCCTGTGTTCAACTGATCTCATTGTTCAATTCCCACCTATGAGTGAGAACATGCGGTATTTGGTTTTCTGTTCCTGCTATAGTTTGCTGAGAATGATGGTCTCTAGCTGCATCCATGTGCCTACAAAGACACGAACTCATCCTTTTTATGGCTGCATAGAATTCCATGGTGTATATGTGCCACATTTTCTTAATCCAATCTGACACTGATAGATATTTGGGTTGACTCCAAGTCTTTGCTATTGTGAATAGTGCCACAATAAACATACGTGTGCATGTGTCTTTATAGCAACATGACTTATAATCCTTTGGGCATATCCCAAGTAATGGGATGGCTGAGTCAAACGGTATTTCTAGTTCTAGATCCTTGAGGAATTGCCAAACTGTTTTCCACAATGGTTGAACTAGTTTAAAGTCCCACCAACAGTGTAGAAGTGTTCCTATTTCTTTTATTTATTTATTTATTTATTTATTTATTTTTTTTATTTATTTTATTTTATTTTATTTTTATTATACTTTAAGTTCTAGGGTACATGTGCATAACGTGCAGGTTACATATGTATACATGTGCCATGTTGGTGTGCTGCACCCATCAATTTGTCAGCACCCATCAATTCATCATTTATATCAGGTATAACTCCCCAATGCAATCCCTCCCCCCTCCCCCCTCCCCATGATAGGCCCCAGTGTGTGATGTTCCCCTTCCCGAGTCCAAGTGAGCTCATTGTTCAGTTCCCACCTATGAGTGAGAACATGCGGTGTTTGGTTTTCTCTTCTTGTGATAGTTTGCTAAGAATGATGGTTTCCAGCTGCATCCATGTCCCTACAAAGGATGCAAACTCATCCTTTTTTATGGCTGCATAGTATTCCATGGTGTATATGTGCCACATTTTCTTAATCCAGTCTGTCACTGATGGACATTTGGGTTGATTCCAAGTCTTTGCTATCGTGAATAGTGCCGCAATAAACATACGTGTGCATGTGCTTTGTAGTAGCATAATTTATAATCCTTTGGGTATATACCCAGTAGTGGGATGGCTGGGTCATATGGTACATCTAGTTCTAGATCCTTGAGGAATCGCCATACTGTTTTCCATAATGGTTGAACTAGTTTACAATCCCACCAACAGTGTAAAAGTGTTCCTATTTCTCCACATCCTCTCCAACACCTATTGTTTCCTGATTTTTTAATGTTTGCCATTCTAACTGGTGTGAGATGGTATCTCATTGTGGTTTTGATTTGCATTTCTCTGATGGCCAGTGATGATGAGCATTTTTTCATGTGTCTGTTGGCTGTATGAATGTCTTCTTTTGAGAAATGTCTGTTCATATCCTTTCCACATCCTCTCCAGAACCTGTTGTTTCCTGACGTTTTAATGATTGCCATTCTAACTGGTGTGAGATGGTATCTCATTGTGGTTTTGATTTGCATTTCTCTTTTTTTTTAATTAACAACAGTTTTTATTAATATCTACTATAAATTTAAAGCCCTATCAAAAATTACTTGTAGCAATGAAACCATGACCGATCCAAATCAAGAAGATCTAGACACCAATAATGCACAAAAATCAAATTTAACAAGCGCAAACATAGAGTAGGGAACATACTCATAGTTCAAAACATGATCACACTTTTTGTTATCCTTTTCCTTATGTGCAGGAAGACACACACATACACATACACATGCATAAATATATATTATTTCCGGAATATAAATGAGAAGAAAAGGTATGGGGGAATAACCACCAAAGATTAACTGTCTGTCTTACAGAAAAAAGCAACCACCAATGAAGGTGCAGCTGGGTGGAGAAAAAAGAAAAACAGTCACATGTAAGCCAAACCCCTAGAGCCACAAGCCATGCACGCCCCTAAGTGGCTGTCTCACCAGCAAGCAGGATGGGATGGGACGCCAGAGCTCAAAAGCCATCAGGACACCAGATCCACCTCATTCTCAGCTGAGGGGCTCCTGGAGTTTGGTTTGGTTTTTTTTTTTTTTTTTTTTGATTTGCATTTCTCTGATGGCGAGTGATGATGAGCTTTTTTTCATGTGTCTGTTGGCTGTATGAATGTCTTCTTTTGAGAAATGTCTGTTCATATCCTTTGCCCACTTTTTGATGGGGTTGTTTTTTTCTTGTAATTTTGATTGAGTTTTTTATAGGTTCTGGATATTAGCCCTTTGTCAGATGAGTAGATTGCAAAACTTTTCTCCCATTCTGTAGGTTGCCTGTTCACTGTGATGGTGGTTTCTTTTGCTGTGCAGAAGCTCTTTAGCTTAATGAGATCCCATTTGTCAATTTTAGCTTTTGTTGCCATTGCTTTTGGTGTTTTAGACATGAATTCCTTACCCATGCCTATGTCCTGAATGGTATTGTCTAGGTTTCTTCTAGGGTTTTTATGGATTTAGGTCTAAAATTTAAGTCTCTAATCCATCTTGAATTAATTTTCGTATAAGGAGTAAGGAAAGGATCCAGTTTCAGCTTTCTACTTATGGCTAGCCAATTTTCCCAGCACCATTTATTCAATAGGGAATCCTTTCCCCATTTCTTGTTTTTGTCAGGTTTGTCAAAGATCAGATGGCTGTAGATATGTGGTATTATTTCTGAGGACTCTGTTCTGTTCCATTGGTCTATATCTCTGTTTTGATACTAGTACCATGCTCTTTGGTTACTGTAGCCTTGTAGTATAGTTTGAAGTCAGGTAGTGTGATGCCTCCAGCTTTGTTCTATTGGCTTAGGATGGTCTTGGCAATGTGGGCTCTTTTTTGGTTCCATATGAACTTGAAAGCAGTTTTTTTCTATTCTGTGAAGAAAGTGATTGACAGCTTAATGGGGATGGCATTGAATCTACAAATTACCTTGGGCAGTATGGCCATTTTCACAATATTAATTCTTCCTATCCAGGAACATGGTATGTTCTTCCATTTGTTTGTGTCCTCTTTTATTTCACTGAGCAGTGGTTTGTAGTTCTCCTTGAAGAGGTCCTTGACATCCCTTGTAAGTTGGATTCCTAGGTATTTTCTTCGCTTTGAAGCTATTGTGAATGGGAGTTCATTCATGATTTGGCTCTCTGTTTGTCTGTTACTGGCATATAAGAATGCTTGTGATTTTTGCACATTAATTTTGTATGCTGAGACTTTGCTGAAGTTGCTTATCAGCTTAAGGAGATTTTGGGCTGAGACAATGGGGTTTTCTAAATAAACAATCATGTCATCTGCAAACAGGGACAATTTGACTTCTTCTTTTCCTAACTGGATACCCTTGATTTCTTTCTCTTGCCTGATTGCCCTAGCCAGAACTTCCAACACTATGGGGAATAGGAGTGGTGAGAGAGGGCATCCCTATCTTGTGCCAGTTTTCAAAGGGAATTTTTCCAGTTTTTGCCCATTCAGTATGATATTGGCTGTGGGTTTGTCATAAATAGCTCATATTATTTTGAGATACATTCCATCAATACCGAATTTATTGAGAATTTTTAGCATCAAGGGATGTTGAAGTTTGCCAAAGGCCTTTTCTGCATCTTTTGAGGTAATCATGTGGTTTTTGTCTTTGGTTCTGTTTATATGCTGGATTATGTTTATTGATTTGTGTATGTTGAACCAGCCTTGCATCCCTGGGAGGAAGCCCAATTGATCATGGTGGATAAGCTTTTTGATGTGCTACTGGATTCAGTTTGCCAGTATTTTATTGAGGATTTTTGCATCGATGTTCATCAGGTATATTGGTCTAAAATTCTCTTTCTTTGTTGTGTCTCTGTCAGGCTTTGGTATCAGGATGATGTTGGCCTCATAAAATGAGTTAGGGAGGATTCCCTCTTTTTCTATTGATTGGAATACTTTCAGGAATGGTACCAACTCCTCCTTGTACCTCTGGTAGAGTTCAGCTGTGAATCCGTCTGGTCCTGGACTTTTTTTGGTTGGTAGGCTATTAATTATTGCCTCAATTTCATAGCCTGCTATTGGTCTATTCAGGGATTCAACTTCTTCCTGGTTTAGTCTTGGGAGAGTGTAAGTGTCCAGGAAATTATCCATTTCTTCTAGGTTTTCTAGTTTATTTGCATAGAGGTGTTTATAGTATTCTCTGATGATAGTTTGTATTTCTGTGGGGTCGGTGGTGATATCCCCTTTATCATTTTTTATCGCATCTATTTGATTCTTCTCTCTTTTCTTCTCTATTAGTCTTGCTAGCAGTCTATCAATTTTGTTGATCTTTTCAAAAAACCAGCTCCTGGATTCATTGATTTTTTGGAGGGTTTTTTGTGTCTCTATCCCCTTCAGTTCTGCTCTGATCTTAGTTATTTCTTGCCTTCTGCTAGCTTTTGAATGTGTTTGCTCTTGCTTCTCTAGTTCTTTTAATTGTGATGTTAAGGTGTCAGTTTTCGATCTTTCCTGCTTTCTCTTGTGGGCATTTAGTGCTATAAATTTCCCTCTACAGACTGCTTTAAATGTTTCCTGGAGATTCTGGTATGTTGTGTCTTTGTTCTCATTGGTTTCAAAGAACATCTTTATTTTTGCCTTCATTTTGTTATGTACCCAGTAGTCATTCGGGAGCAGGTTGTTCAGTTTCCATGTAGTTGAGCGGTTTTTATTGAGTTTCTTAGTCCTGAGTTCTATTTTATTTGCACTGTGGTCTGAGAGACAGCTTGTTATAATTTCTATTCTTTTAGATTTGCTGAGGAGTGCTTTACTTCCAATTATGTGGTCAGTTTTGGAATATGTGCAATGTGGTGCTGAGAAGAATGTATATTCTGTTGATTTAGGGTGGAGAGTTCTGTAGATGTCTACTAGGTCCACTTGGTGCAGAGTTGAGTTCAATTCCTGGATATCCTTGTTAACTTTCTGTCTCGTTGATCTGTCTAATGTTGACAGTGGAGTGTTGAAGTCTCCCATTATTATTGTATGGGAGTCTAAGTCTCTTTGTAAGTCTCTAAGGACTTGCTTTATGAATCTGGGTGCTCCTGTATTGGGTGCATATATACTTAGGATAGTGAGCTCTTCTTGATGAATTGATCCCTTTACCATTATGTAATGGCCTTCTTTGTCTCTTTTGATCTTTGATGGTTTAAAGTCTGTTTTATCAGAGACTAGGATTGCAACCCCTGCTTTTTTTGTTTTCCATTTGCTTGGTAGATCTTCCTCCATCCCTTTATTTTGAGCCTATGTGTGTCTCTGCATGTGAGATGGGTCTTGACTCTTTATCCAATTTGCCAATCTGTGTCTTTTAATTGGACCATTTTGTCCATTCACATTTAAGGTTAATTTTGTTATATGTGAACTTGATCCTGTCATTATGATATTAACTGGTTATTTTGCTTGCTAGTTGATGCAGTTGCTTCCTAGCATCGATGGACTTTACATTTTGACATGTTTTTGCAATGGCTGGTACCTGTTCTTCCTTTCCATGTTTAGTGCTTCCTTCAGGATCTCTTGTAGGGCAGGCCTGGTGGTGACAAAATCTCTAAGTATTTGCTTGTCTGTAAAGGATTTTATTTCTCCTTCACTTATGAAACTTAGTTTGGCTGGATATGAAATTCTGGGTTGAAAATTCTTTGCTTTAAGAATGTTGAATATTGGCCCCCACTCTCTTCTGGCTTGTAGAGTTTCTGCCGAGAGATCTGCTGTTAGTCTGATGGGCTTCCCTTTGTGTGTCACCCGACCTTTCTCTCTGGCTGTCCTTAACATTTTTTTCTTCATTTCAACTTTGGTGAATCTGGCAATTCTGTGTCTTGGAGTTGCTTTTCTTGAGGAGTATCTTGGTGGCATTCTCTGTATTTCCTGAATTTGAATGTTGGCCTGCCTTACTAGTTTGGGGAAGTTCTCCTGGATGATATCCTGTAGAGTGTTTTCCAACTTGGTTCCATTTTCCCCGTCACTTTCAGGCACACCAATCAGATGTAGATTTGGTCTTTTCACATAGTCCCATACTTCTTGGAGGCTTTGTTCATTTCTTTTTACTCTTTTTCCTCCACACTTCTCTTCTTGCTTCATTTCATTCATTTGATCTTCAATCGCTGATACTGTTTCTTCCAGTTGATCAAGTGGGTTACTGAAGCTTGTGCATTTGTCACGTATTTCTTGTGTTATGGTTTTCATCTATATCAGTTCTTTTAAGGTCTTCTCTGCATTGATTATTCTAGTTATCCATTTGTCTATTCTTTTTTCAAGGTTTTTAGTTTCTTTGCGCTGGTTACATAGTTCCTCATTTAGCTCTGAGAAGTTTGATCGACTGAAGCCTTCTTCTCTCAGCTCGTCAAAGTCATTCTCTGTCCAGCTTTGTTCTGTTGCTGGCGATGAGCTGTGTTCCTTTGAAGGGGGAGATGCACTCTGAGTTTTTGAATTTTCAGCTATTCTGCACTGCTTTTTCCCCATCTTCGTGGTTTTATCTGTCTTTGATCTTTGATGATGGTTATGTACTGATGGGGTTTTCGTGTGTGTGTCCTTTCTGTTTGTTAGTTTTCCTTCTAACAGTCAGTACCCTCAGCTGTAGGTTTGTTGGATTTTGCTTGTGGTCCACTCCAGACCCTGTTTGCCTGGGTATCAGCAGTGGAGGCTGCAGAAGAAGATAGGATATTGCTGAACAGTGAGTGTTGCTGTCTGATTTTTGCTCTGGAAGCTTCGTCTCAGCGGTTTACCTCACAGTGTGAGGTGTGAGGTGTCAGTCTTCACCTAGTGGGGGATGTCTCCCAGTTAGACTACTCAGGGGTCAGGGGCCCACTTGAGCAGGCAGTCTGTCCATTCTCAGATGTCAACCTTCGTGCTGGGAGATCCACTGCTCTCTTCAAAGCTGTCAGACAGGGGCATTTACCTCTGCGGAGGTTTCTGCTGCTTTTTGTTTAGCTATGCCCTATCCCCAGAGGAGGAGTCTACAGGGGCAGGCCATCCTCCTTGAGCTGCAGTGGGTGCCACCCAATTCGAGCTTTGTTTACCCACTTAAGCCTCAGCAATGGCAGGCGCCCCTCCCCCAGCCTCGCTGCGGCCTTGCAGTTAGATCTCAGACTGCTGTGCTAGCAATGAGGGAGGCTCCATGGGCGTGGGACCCTCCGGGCCAGGTGTGGGATATAATCTCCTGGCATGCCGTTTGCTAGGACCCTTGGTAAAGCACAGTATTAGGGTGGGAGTTACCCAATTTTCCAGGTGTTGTGTGTCTCAGTTTCCCTTGGCTCAGAAAAGGGATTCCCTTCCCCCTTGAGCTTCCCAGGTGAGGCAATGCCTCGCCCTGCTTCAGCTCTCGCTGGTTGGGCTGCACCAGCTGACCAGCACCGATTGTCCAGCACTCCCCAGTGAATTGAATCCAGTACCTCAGTTGAAAATGCAGAAATCACCTGTCTTCTGTGTCACTCACGCTGGGAGCTGGAAGCTGGAGCTGGTCCTTTCAGCCACCTTAGGTGTGCCACCCCCAGTCTCTTTTAAAATTTTTATTTTTATTTTTGGCTTAATCTCTTGTCCCTGTTCATTCTTTGTGTTTCAACTGCTTTTGTGTTTATTTATGTCTGTCCCACGAGAATGTGATATCACCCATGGCAAGCACCATATTTTGTTGGTCTCTTCATTTCCAACATTCCAGAAATTTCCTGAAGCATAGCCAGCAGCAAGCCATATTTATTGAATTAATCTTTTGTAATGACCCAGACAGGGAAAGCATCCCCTCCATTGTGGAACTAGTATTGGAAATGTTACGTTCATAAACACTATACATATAGTCTTTTGTTTTATGCCAGACACCAGGGGAATGTCTCAGCCTTGGTGCCTTGGTGACCCTGCCACAGGGAATTTTCTCACTTGCCTCCTATCTTGCTGGAGGCTGACACGAGATCATTACTCATCCATCTCCGTAGTAGTTGAGCACAAGATGTTCCTTGTTCCCCACCTTAGGGTACAGTTTTGGGTATAAAATTGGTTGCGGACTTTAAGTGTGATTATGGACTTCTCAATGGCAGAGGATCCACCACCTGCACTGTTACTGAGCACCTCTGATTTGATATCACACTGTGGGACTAGGGAAACAGAAAGCTGATACAATGCTTATCTTGCTTGCGCTGTCTGTAAGTAGTAAGCTATTTGGATCTATTTGAACTCATTGTCTTCTTACTAGCTGACTCTATGAATGTGCAACAAGCCAATCTAACAATTGAAGTGGTGATCCTTATGGCACTAGTTAGCCACCACAGGGTTGCTTAGGGACTGCTTGACCACTTGACAGACAGACTCTGATATTGAGTTGTGTGGTGTTGCATGACCAGAACATTGACTTCTTTTCAATGGCATCACATACAGCAAGGAGCAGTTTTCAGCACATAGGATGACCTAAGGTGGCCTTTGCCAGGCCTCTGTCATTTACAAACCAACTTTAGATACAATGCCATGTCTGATACCAACTACACTGCTATTTAGTTAATGCTTACTTAAATCAAATTAGTTTCTGAGCTCAGATTCATTCGGTTATATAACGTAATTACTTGAAATTCAAAATCAGTATCTCTTACTAGAGATATAATTGTAAAAGTAAATGAAATAAAAAATTAATTTAAAAATGGACTATAACTAGTGAACCAAATCCATTTATACTGTAATGCTTACTTCATATGTGTTATCTCACTCATTTATTTTTATTATTTTATTTTTAGTAGAGATGAGGTCTTGCTATGTTGCCCAGGCTAGTCTCAAACTCCTGGGCTCAAGCAATCCTTGGCCTTCCAAAGTGCTGAGGTTATAGGCATGAGCCACCATACCTGGCTTTATCTCACTTATTAATCATAGTAATACTTTAATGTAAATATTGTAATTTATATTTTAGTAATGCAAAACGGTTCCAAAGGATGTAAGTATCTTTCTCACTATCACACAGCCAGTTTGTGTCGCAGCCAGGATGAAAACCCATGGCTATTTCATGCTACAGCCTATAAAGAGACTGTGTAGGTAGGACCCAAGACATTTTGCCTCAGCAGCTACCCCTTTCATTCCTACCTAACTTCTAATCTTTGCAGTTAGCTCCAGCATCTAGGAACCTCTCACATATTTTGTGAAAATTGATATACCCTGCATTTTTCTTATTTTTAAATTTTAACCATAGATTCTTAGTCTTTTTGGATCAAGAAAATATTTTTAACTTGCAAGTAGAAGAAATAGTTGCTATTTATAATCCTGTGTCTTTCCCTAAGCAAGGTGAATTTTAGGTAGGGTCTTTTCTTGTATAACTATAAATGTGTGTGGATATGAATGGGGCTCAGCGATGCAACCTGCTGTCATTGTGTAGAGTAAGGTGTAAGGCTGGAATTAGGCAGCTTTGGAAGCTTCTTAGTGAGATATGGGGAATATCAGGCCTATAAAGAATTTTATAGAGGAAAAAAGAGATTTGTCACTGCTCCTTCTCAATCTCTAAATTAACTTTGAGAAAGAACAGAAGGAGATACAAGAGAAACTTTCCTTCAAGGAAAGAACAAGGTCTTTTAAGTCAAACAATTTTATATTCATGTGTTGATTAAATTTTTATGAAAGTATCCTATTACTGGCTAAGGTCATCATGTACAGTGTTAGTTCCTTACACAACACTTTCAGAAGCATATACTTTGAGAAAAGTATCAGCATAAAAACATGAGCAGGTGGCTTTCAGAGTGATAGCATCGTTAAAGGCATCTAAGCAATCAGAGAAGATGTGCCTCATAAGGTTTGAAGGGATGGGAACCTGGAGCTGCCCCTTTTGTCACTGCCTTTGAAGTCCTAAAATGTAAAATTATAAGAGACAGAAGCCATACAGAAACAGATGAGCGTAGGAAAGCCTAGCTCACAATTTGTAGAGATTTTATTTCCAGCGAATGGAAAAACAAGTTTTACATCCCAATTCACATTAAAAAGCTAGCATAATCTTGATACCTAAGTCAAAGATTGTACATGAAATCAGTATAAGTTAATCTCACTCATAATATATATAGATATATACATATACCCTAAAGAAAATATTAGGACATAGATTATTGAAAAAGGATAACATTTCAAGGACCGATTGTGTTTACCCTACAAATGCAAAGTTAGTTAAATGTACTTAGTGTATTCACCACAGTAATAAATTAATAGAGGAACAAATCCTATGATAATCAGTCGAAGAAGTACAACTCTTTGGGGAAAGTCAACATATATCCAAGAGGAATACTCTCAGGAAACTAGAAATAGGAGGAACTTCTGATAAAGCACATCTACAAATAAAATCTACACCAAATCATAGTAAAATGTTGCATATTTTCCATTTCTTATCAGGAATAAGATGAGAGTGTCCACTATCATCAGTTCAATTCCACATTGTACTGGATGGGTCTGTCCAATGACATAAAATGAATTAAGGAAATAAAGAGTAAGATACTTTAAAAGGCAGACTGAAAAGTATTATCACTCACAGATGGCATGATTGTATATGTTAACAATCAAAAAGACCTAGAGACAAACTTTTGGAATTAATAAGCATATTTAGCAAGGTTTCTGGAGAGAAAAATCAATACGTAAAATTATATCTCTATATACCAGCTCAAACAGAATATAAATTCTCAAAAAACATTCAATTTTCAATAGCATGAAGCACCTAATTATTCCTAGTTTAACATAAGCTGCACAAGACTTCTTTGCAGACAAGTGTGAAACTTTATTGAGAGAATTTCAATGGTCAAGTTTCCAACATAAAGACTGCATGTACAGTTTCAACTTGTCTTCGTTTAAACCGATGGTGGCCCTTCACCTATAAGATAAACATAATAGTTGAGAGTATTTTTTAGCAGAACTTTTTTTGATGACACTACGGGTTGAAAAAAGACATAGTTTTGGTTTTATGAAATGAACTATAACAAGGTAACCCTCTGGCTTATATCCAGTTAAACCTCTATAGAGACTTTGAAGGTAGGCTTTCAGGTGTATTAACAATATTTTAAAATCCCACTCATTTTTCTAGTGTATGAGAAAGAGTTTGAGTTCAAAATGATTTGATCAAATGAACCTATTTAAAGAAAGTTTTAACTAGAAACTAAAAACTGCATGTAATTTTAGAAAAACATCCAACTAGCCAAACATAAACATAAAACTTAGGAAACAAAAGAAATTTGAAATAATGTTTTGAATATAGGATAGCTCAAACAGTAATGCTACATTTGAAAGTGCTTAAGTGACATAAATAGAAAGGCTAGTAGTATATTTGTTTTGTTTCTGTTGTGGGAAAATGGTAAAATGTTTTTGATTAGTTTACTCCTTATATGGTTGTTTTAAGTAGGTTAACCATGTGTCCCTATTTTCACCTGTGGTTCTAGTATAATTATCAATAATCCCTCTTTGAACATTTAAAAATATTCCAGTTTGTCCAATAAATTATATCATCACACTGGTTGCAAGCTATTATCATTATAGATGAAGTGTTGAAAAGAAATAGTAATGATTCTCACAATTTGGCAAAAGGGGGAGCAGAAGGAGAGAGAGAGGAGGAGAGAGAGAAAGAGAAGAGACTGAGGAATCTAGAAAAGCCAAATACAAATAAACAAACAATAGCTTATTTTTTTTGTTTCTAAATGATAAATAATTTTGATGGAAAATTCTGGCAAGTTTTAAAAGTTCATCCATGTTATCATGTTTAAATATTCAGTACTACTGTGGTATAGTAAATAATTTTATGTTTTGCTAGCATATCAAACATTGCATCAAATTGTGAAAATTGTTTAGAGCTCAAGAATGCATCCACTTTTAATTATATTACACATTCAATATCTGTCCTGTCTTGTTCCTATTTTTTATTGTGTATACTTGGGCTTTGTCCATTTTCTTCAAGATTAGGCAAACTAGGGGATCCTCTATTCATAGATATGTTGAAAATCTCTTTTATTTACTAGTTGAATTATTTCCCTTAATGACTTATACCTATCTTTTATTAAGTATGTATTTTTTCCCTTGTGTTTATTTTGTGCCTGTTTCTTATTTTTTATATTGAATCCTCATATAATTTTATATTTTTATCTTTTAATAACATATGTATTTAAGGCAATGATCTTCTTATGAGTATATGTTCAAGAGGTTCCTGAACATAGCCCAAAAAATACTTTTAATCTAAATATTCTAATGGAATGGATCAGGAATGTAGAGCAAAAGCAGTAGACTAATGCAAGATAATTTCTTCCCTAAACACTAAGTGTTTATATTAAATTCAGAAGCTCATATAATTAATGCCTAGAAGTTTGGAAAAAAACATGTATAAAACATACTTAAGTTGATTACTCAAATTTTAATATATTTGATTTTGACCCATTTTTATAAGAGCAAATATGGGTTTAGAAGATAAGGAATTTGCCCAAAGTCAGTGAAATTTTGTTAGAGCTTGGACTAGAGCCTACTTAATTTCCTCGGCATGTTTCATGCAATGAATATCTGTTACAAATTCATTAGGTATTTATTAAAAGCAGACCTTTATAAAAGTATCTGATATTATTAGCTGTTGGTTTAGGAACTTATACTAAAAAGTAAGAAAGTACCTTCACATTTTATAATTGAATGTGACTTTGACCCAATGTGGTAGAATCTATGATTCTGTTTGTTCAGGCTTTTGGGGACTGAACTATCTTTCAAAGAATCTTTATATATGAACTCTGTTAAATTATATTAGCAGTAGTGGCACCACTGTATTATAAAATGTATAGTATTTTTGAAAACAGAAACCCCATAATTGGCATTTTTAATGAATAACTTACCTGCTTCTGGTATTTTAACAGGCTCCAGATTTGGCAGAAATTCTCCCCTGACGTTAGGACCATCTCCACGTTCACCCCCAGTCTTTGACCGAGTCAGTTCCCAGAGATAGGCTGCCAGGTCTAGCATGTAAAAATAAAAAAGGTTACTAATTTAAGTTGTAAAACATAAAATATAAATAAAAGAATGATAATATTCACTCCCTCAATGTTATGAAATAAAAGCCTATAGGCTAGTGTGGTAATACATGCAATGCATAAGAATTTCAAGAACATTCTAACTGGTGTGAGATCGTATCTCATTGTGCTTTTGATTTGCATTTCTCTGATGGCCAGTGATGATGAGCATTTTTTCATGTGTCTGTTGGCTGTATGAATGTCTTCTTTTGAGTAGGGACATGGATGCAGCTGGAAACCATCATTCTTAGCAAACTATCACAAGAACAGAAAACCAAACACCGCATGTTCTCACTCATAGGTGGGAACTGAACAATGACATCACTTGGACTCGGGAAGGGGAACATCACACATCGGGGCCTATCATGGGGGGAGGAGGGAGGGATTGCATTGGGAGTTATACTTGATATAAATGATGAGTTGATGGGTGCTGAGGAGTTGATGGGTGCCGCACACCAACATGGCACAAGTATACATATGTAACAAACCTGCATGTTATGCACATGTACCCTAGAACTTAAAGTATAATAAAAAAATAATTAAAAAAAATAAAATTAAAAAAAATTAAAAAAAAGTTTTTCAACCCAGAAAAAAAAAAAAAAAAAAAGAATTTCAAGAACATTATTTCAGGAGTCTTATCAGAAAAAGAAAACAAAGTTTTCCAAATGTTATCACCCTTTTCTTTTCCCACAACTGCCCCAGACAGCTTAGTTGAACCCTCTGTAGGTATAAATTATTGTACTTATCATTTCAAATTAGTGATTCATTTGAGTCTGTCTAACTAGATTATGAGCTCAAGGCTGAAATCATCTCTCTCATTATATTTACATCCCTAAAACCTACATATTGCATGGCATGAGTCACTGCAAATAAATGTTGAATGAAAAAAAAAAAGTATTTAAAAATACAGCCCATACTGGTGAACACTCTGCAAAGCAACTGGTCCATTCTCTTAAAAAATACCAGTGTCCTGAAAGACGAAGAAAGAGTGAAGAACTGGTCCAGATTAAAAGAGATTAAATTGGATTGACAACTATATGTAATGCATGATCTTGGAATGAGAAAAAAAATCTATAAGGGAAATTATTGGGACAACTGGGGAAATTTGAATATAAGCTATATATTAAACAACTGCATTTTTCATTGTTGAATTCCCCAAATGTAATAAAAATACAGGGGTTATCCAAGAGAATATGGCTATATAAGAGAATAGTGGGTATGAAATCAATGTGGCAAAGCTGTAAACGTTAGTTAATCTAGGTGAAAAGCATATGAGCTGATTATAATAGTCTTGCAACATTTTGTAAATTTTATATTTTTTCAAAACATAAATTAAAAATAAAAAAGAATAAATGACAACTGTGTTGGAGTTCAGGAAGACAAGAGTTAGTTTTGACAACATTAACAGCAACTAGGATTGGACTTCAGACAAGATAGAGTGGATTCAGGGTGGTATGGCTGTGGATGGATTGGACTTCATATATTTGTTTTCCTGCATTACAAAAACCTCCATTTTAAATGACATTATAAGAACAAAGCACAAAACATGTGCTGTCCTTATATTTTACCATAGCGCCATACGGGGAATAAACATCAGCTATCCAGGAAATCAGAAATTTACACCGTGGATAAGATTTAAATTACATTTAAAATATAATTTTATGAAGAATTAGCTGAATGGATTTGTAAGCATATGACATATTTTATAGTCATGACACCCATAACCTGTGGAGGTAACAAGAAACTTACTTAGTTAAAATAAAGTTACTTTTCGGTCCAAAGGTCTTATATGTTACCTTCCATAAATGAATTCCATATATAACGAAGTTCTTCAAACAATAGCAAAATTATTTGTGACTACAGCAAAATCATTGACTTCCAGCAAGAATAATGGGAAGTGGAATGGGAAGAATTTAATGGGTATTATTGTCATCATAATTCTGGGACTCTTTCAACAGTGAATTGCTAAAATAATCTACGGCTTGAGCTATGTAAATATTTTGCTCCAGAATGCCATACCTGGAAGAACTACTTGTTTTATGATAATTGTAGGTACTTAATCTTTTGATGTTTCTAGCCATAAGAGGATTTAACCACCTTTTAAAAGCCACTTAAAAATTATACTGAACCAGCTACCTATATGCCAATATCCTGAATTGTTCAGCTATTAACTAAACCTTCCATAAACAAATTTCAATCAAAGTAAACAGTGGCTATCATTCATTGAGTCATTCTCTGGAATCACATTCTGTTCCACTGAATTGGGTCTATTCCTATGCCAGTACTGAGCTATCTCACAGTATAGACATTTTAGTATTAAACAGTTTAAGCAAAATTATTCACTTTTTCTTACAGCAACCTAGATGGTAAGAAGAATACATACTTTGGAATAAAATACAAATTATTTCTCCACCAGTGAAGTGCCCTTTGGTAAGACACAATCTCTGAGTCTCAGTTTTCTTACTTATCAAATGGGATTTATATTTCTATGCAAGCTAGTTTAACCCAAGGTGTTATATATGATATACATATGTGATGTGTATATCACATATCATATATAGATTTATATCTCTATGCAAGCTAGTTTAATCCAAGGTGTGAACTAGTGTGGATATGAGATATATATATGATATATATATTCATATATGTGATCTATAATATATATATATATAACACCTTAGCACTCTGCATATGCTATTACAAGTTGCTTAAACTTTTAATATAATTACTAAAAAGGACAGACAATATTCTAAGATCAAATTTAACTAGTGAAATAGTATACAATTCTGACTAAAATTAAACATAGTTTCCCTGGATTTGCTAATG
Source organism: Piliocolobus tephrosceles (assembly GCF_002776525.5). Classification (NCBI taxonomy): domain Eukaryota; kingdom Metazoa; phylum Chordata; class Mammalia; order Primates; family Cercopithecidae; genus Piliocolobus; species Piliocolobus tephrosceles. The sequence continues at coordinate 94,035,121 of NC_045445.1, read as the reverse complement.
AAGCACTCTGGCAAGCATAATAAGTAAGTCTTGAAGGTCGAATGAATTATACTAAGGGACTGCCCCCAGCTGCAAACTATGCCTTCTTCACTTTTCCAGCCAATTTTCAGGAAATGTTTGAGATCTCTTTCTATTGCCTTTTTCCCTCCTTTTACTTCCATATTATAATACATGATATATACATACACCTCCTCCATTCATAGGCATTCTTTCTTTCCCACCCTTCACCTTGGAACTCCAGTGCTCCCTCATCTCTCTCTTGACCAGGTGTATAATCCTGATTTTCAATTGGTGATTCCTGTTGTTGAAGCTGGTCATCACTGGGTGGCTCCTGGGCCTAAGAATATGAGTGCATGTGCAAATAAAAAGCTCTGTTATTAATAATGCATGTTAATAATATACATACACTCAATATACAAATATATCTTACCATAAATAAGTCTAAAGACATTTTTTATCCTACACAATTCTATATACTTATTCTTAATAGTTACTACAAGAAAAGAGTTACCCTTAAAAACTTGGGAAGCTATTTTAATCCACGCTGGAATGGATGTATACAATGTGTTATGAATAAGCAGGAGAAGGAAGCCATAGAGAATATAAAAACATAACCATCCAGGCAACATTAGAATGCAAACATCCATATCTATATTTACTTCACGAGATTCAATTATTACCATTTATAAGCATGGAAAACCTTATTAATATATCAATATTAGTTCAACAAAAATAAGTTTCTAATAGAAAATATCAAATGTTAAAATACTCACAACCACAGCCCCTATTGGATGATTAGAGTCTTGCTCATCTCTTCTTTCTCTAGATCTGGATCTTGTTCTTTGATGTCCACTCATGTTTCACTCTGAAAGTGGCATACCGTGATTCAGAAAATGTACGTAAGAGTGTATCATTTGACCACTTCCATGGCTAAATTGGAAAGCATGCAAGCTCACAATTACCCTGGGACTTAATTTTAAGATATTTTCAAAATTTTTCAGGTATCATCTAATTTAGCCAAATATGACTGCTTGCGAAGTCATTAATGTTATGGCTCTGGTAGCAGGCAAGGCTCATGGCAAGACAGAGGACTTCTCTGTGAGTTTTGGTTTCACAATTAGACTCTCCATCACAAGGACATCTAGGAAAATACAGGTGGAGAATTGGAACCGGAGTGACTACTGCTTTTGCCTCACTCTCCTTTACTAGGCCCATTTCCCCCCAAAAATCAAGTTAAGTTGGAACCCACAGCCTCTCCCATTCCTTCCCGAGATGTCATTGGCGGAGGTGTGAAGTTGCGAAGCAGAGTGAAGGGCGTGCTCCTCACTCTCTACCGCCGTGGGGTACTCTGCAGACCTTGGGGCCTCGGTTATCAGCCGGCAGTGTTCCTAGTTTCCAGGCCCCTTCCTTACTGCCCACCTCGCCCTGCCACTGCCCAGGTGAGAAGTGGGGAATCTGCCCTCCCTCAGAGAGTTCCAGGCTTTTCGGCACTCAGATACCTCCAACAGCACGCCCAGCACTCGCCCCATCTTCACGTGATTCCTCCCCTCTTCGGCCCACCTTCCTCCCTCTTCCTAGCCCAGCCACGACGACAAAGGCCCATGCGGCGTCGCGACCTGGGAGGAGCCGGACGTCCACCGCGAGGCCCTTTTCCCTCAGAAGCCACGGACTGTGGCTTCTGTGCCGCAGGACCTGTCCAAAGCCCGCTGGCGCCCCCTGACATTCACTCAGAACTAAATTCCCAGGAGGACTGATCTGCGGACCTACCAGCTGAGTCCCAGTTAGTGAGAAAGAATGAAGAGGACAGGAGGACCACCTGCCAGGGCACGGCTCTGAGCGCAGACAGCAGACAGCAAGGCACATGCGCAATAATGGACACACCCAGCAACGGGCATGCCTACGGATACAGCTTGTGTTACGTAGGCTGAGGCTTTCCTGCCTCTGTTGACTGGGAGCCACAAGGTTTCTTGGGTATTGAAAGGGGCTTGCACAGCTCTTTTATTTTTCCTTCCTAAACTTTTTGACGTCTTAAGTAAGGGTCCTTGAGGCTCGAGGTCAAATTAACTATCATACCCAATACAGCTCTCATACTTCCCTCATAAATAGAGAGAAGATGGATCATAAATACATGACATTTAACTGCACCCCAGCCCCAGCCCAAGAACAGCCTTACACAGGATGGCAAATGAACAAGAGGGCACCTGTACCTGTTGATCCTTTTTCCCGAGGTCTAGTTTGTATTAATTAACTCTTGTCTTTTGAAAAACAAACACTTTATCTGAAGTTTAATGTGAACCTTTAAAGATGCATTATTTTTTAGACAAAAAGGACATATTTGATATAGGCCACTAGGGTTACCACAAAATACATAGTTGTTGATGAAATGTAATTTACATCTTGAATGTAATGAGCAAGAACAGCATTTTAAAGAAACACAATAAAATAAAATAGAAACTATCAGAACTGCATTTAGGATATACACATAGCGTACACACACACGTACCAACATACATGTTTACACACATATATTTATGTTCAGTCCACATCTCCTGCCCTCAAACTGGGATTTACACCATCTGCTTCCCTAGTTCTCAGGCCTTTGGATCTGGATTGAAGTACATCACTGGTTTCTGGTCTCCTTCTTGCTTGTAAATGGCAGACTGTGGGACTCAGCCTTCATAATTGTGTGAGTCAATTTTTCACACACTATATATATATATATAATACACACACACACACACACACACACACACACACGGATAAGGAAAAGGGCCAGGATATCAGTCCTACTCACTTCTCTTCAGCACTGTCCCGGTGAATCTAGTTAGTGCAATGAGACAAGAAATGAAATAAAAGGCATCCAGATTGAAAAGGAAGAAGTAAAACTGTATGATTCATAGATAACATAATCTTTCACGTAGAAAATCTGATAGACTGTATAAAACAGTTACTAGAAACAATAAGTGAGTTGCAGAATTAAAAATCGATATAAAATTTACTTGTATTTCTGTGCATCAGCAATACAAACTTGGATTGGCATTTTTAATGGTATGTATTATAGTATTGAAGAATATTAACTGCAAAGGGAAGAATCTGAATAAGGAAGTTCAAGACCTATAACACATTGAAAAGTACAAAAGATGGCTGAGAGAAAATTTAAGACTGAAATAAAATTAAGAGATATACCTTGTTCGTGAATCAAAAGAGTCAATATGCTTAAGATACAGTTTCCCCAAACTGAGCTATAGATTCAAAGCGATTCAAATCAAAATCCCAGAGGGTGTTCTTTTTGGAGAAATTGATAAACTGATCTTCTAAAATAAAGAGAAAGTTTTTAGGCAGAATCAGACAAGTGCAGAAACAGCGGAAACATACACAGATGAGTACAACCACTAATCAGACAAGTGCAGCTGCTCTGTCTGTGGAGTAGCCATTATTTTATTCCTTTACTTTCTTAATAAACTTGCTTTCACTTTGCACTGCAGACTCATCCTGAATTCTTTCTTGAGTGAGATCCAAGAACCCTCTCTTGGGACATGGGGTCAGGATCCCTTTCCTGTAACATATTTCTGACGACCACAGAAGGGACTATAGTGCAGAAACCCTGACCCAATGGCTACCTTTGGATAAGTGTTGGGGTCCTGTAACATCTCTCTGGTGACCACGGAAGTGATTATACTACAGACACCCCCAACCAAAAGGCTAACTTTGGGTAAGTGGTGGGGTCCAGTAACATCTTTCTCATGAACTACAAAAGGACAATACTGAAGAAACCTCCCCAACCCAAAGGAAATAGACTGCAGCACTGATTGGACGACTTTGGGTAAGTGGCGGGGTAGCAGGCTAAAGGATGGGATTGGGTTAGAGGCCCAACTTAGGGGAGTTAGAGTCTCTCCTAAGAGAGAGTGGATTAGAGGCCCCTCTTCATAAAAGGCAAGGACACTTGACTGACCTTGGGTTACAGGCCCAACTTAGGAGTGTTAGAGTCCCTTCTAAGATTTAGGGGGTTAGAGGCCCCTCTCGGTAAAGTCCCTCTCAGCTAAGAACAGGTTCGGCACTATGGGATGTTAACTGCTATTCTCTTTGGATTAATCTGCCTTGCACTCTTTGCTGATGGCTGTGGGTGACAGGATTAGGCATGTGCAGGATCGAGGGACATAGGGAGCATTTTCCTCCTCCAAAAGGGGAAACTTAAGAGCTAATGGGACTGCTTCAAAAAGACCCCTGCCAGACGACAGTAGCCGCCTGAACTTTTCAATGTCGCTGCAATGGGTGGGTCTTTCTCTGGCCTCCCTGATCATTTTGCTTTCCCCACCCTGCCACGGCAATACTTTCCTTCTCTACTTTTCATTTCTCTTCTTATTTTTATTTTATTAATTTGTTTACTAGTTAATTTATTTATTTGACAAAGTCTTGCTCTGTTGCCAGGCTGGAGTGCAGTGGCGTGATCTTAGCTCACTGCAACATCCACCTCCCAGGTTCAAGTGATTCTCCTGCCTCAGCCTCCCTAGTAGCTGGAACTACAGATGTGTGCCGCCACGCCCAGCTAAGTTTTTTGTTTGTTTGTTTGTTTGTTTTTTAGTAAAGATGGGGGTTTCACCATGTTGGCCAGTCTCCATCTCTTGACCTTGTTATCTGACCACCTCAACCTCCCAACGTGCTGGGATTACTGGCATGAGCCACCACGCCCAGCCCCCTTTCTTATCTTTTCTATTATTCAGGGCGACCCTCTTGCCCAGAGACCATGTGTTGAAACTCTAAGTCGGAGGTTGGATTAAAGATGACAGGGCCCATCTGGGGGCAAATTTAAGCCTTGCTAGTTTAATATTGAGTGCTAAGCAGAGTGGCTAATGTCTATGTTTTATCACACGTAGTTTGCTCCAGCCAGAACAACAAAAAAATAATTTTCCTTTATGATGCAGCTTGGCCCCCAGGGCGATGGTGCTGCAAACCAGATCACTAGGGCTGCTCAGGGAAAGGGAACCCAAAAGTCTGGCATGCTGACAAAAGGGTAAGAATTTCTTACCAGTCAGATTTCTGGCTTCTCTCTC
>NC_045445.1:94026484-94029970 GCF_002776525.5 Piliocolobus tephrosceles | reverse complement strand
AAAAAAAAAAAAAAAAAAAAAAAAAAAAAAAAAAAAAAAAAAAAACAGTGTTTATCTCCTCTGTAAAGTTTTGATTAATGCGAAAAAGAATTAGTTCTAAGACTAGTCTTAAGCTGGTGTGTTTTGTTCTATGAATTCATTTTTCTGTGTTGAGGGCTACTTCAGCGTAAAACATGGGCTTAGAACATTTGTAAGCCCGCTTTTCAAGACGACCCAGCAAGCTGGTCAGTAACTACTTTGGCTGCAGGTCCCTAAAACAAACAAACAAACAAAAACGGATTAAGTATCTACATTGTTTTACGTCCTTGGGAGCTTGACCTTTTAACCACGTGGCTGTACTTTCTTTCGGTCTGTGCCTTCAGGGAACAGGAATTTTAGGGTTCATGTCATAGTTAACTCTAAAAATCATACTGAATAGTTAAAAGCCTTTGCAACCTCAAAATTAACTACTCTAGACTCCTTCTGGGAAAGAAGCTGAAGACTGCTGCGGGCTGTAACTCACTAGCTAAGGCATGGGACTTTCGCAGTGGTGGTCCGAGTTCATATTCCTCACCTAGGAAATAAGTCGTTTCTGGTTTAATGTTGCGTAACTTTGTCAATTATCTTCTTCTCCACAGACTGTCTTAAATTTTCCTTTCTCTAAGCACCTGAGAGGTTAACTTTGGTAAAGTTCAAAAGCCAGAAATATCGGCCGTTTGGCATAAGAAATACTAAAAGCACTTTATTAAAACATGCTAAAAGCAGATGTTCAAGCTCTAATAGCCAGGACTCCTTGGGAAAAACAGGAGGCACCAGAGACCCCTTTCCTGGCCCTGTTCTTCCAAGGGCTCCACCCTAAAGCCAGTAATCCAATTAAGAAACTTAAAAGCTGGCAAATGAAAAATCTTACAACTACTGTAGTAATCATCTTTTGTCTTTCTGTGTAGCTATATATGTGTTGCGTGTAACGTTTATACAAAAGAGCTCTAATTAATTGACTTAAACAACAATAAGCATTTAAATCAAATATTTTAAAAGCAAAATAAAAAGTGTAATGCCTTTTAGCGTATGTAACTTTAGTAACCTTTGGGAAATAAAAGCAGTTTTAAAAATTATTGATAAAATAAAAACATTTAGTCTAAATTATGCAGGTCAGATATTAAGTTTGTTAAATGCTTTAAAGTCATAAACTGCTTCTTTAACATTTAATAATTGTTCAGTTTACCTACCTCAAAGCCATTAGATTCTAGATGAGGCCTCAGGACATGTGGAATTAGCTATGCCCTCTAGCTATACAAAGAAGATTATAAAGAAAGTTATTTTATATGCAAAAGGATCCTGTATGGTAAATTCTTGTCCTAAAGTAAAATGACTGGTTGTTTAAAAGGAGGGATGTTTTTATTTTATATTTTTATTTTATAAAAATGTTTTTATTTTATATTCATACAGGAAGCATTATCAAATGTGAAATAGTGTTTTGCTTTCTTTGGACTAAATTTGCATAAATATGTTATTGGTATAGTTCCAAAGTTATGGGAAACCCCTATAATTCTAATATGACTTAATGTATGTTATTAATAATTATAATTGTTACATAAATCATTGTATGCCACAGAGTTAACAAATTTCCTTATCAATTGTGGCTTTACTAGTGGCTGTCCTAAAACTTTATTATCCACAGAAAATTGTTATCTGGTTTTAATTTTCTTTAGAAGGTGGTTTATAATCCACTATAGAACTCTAGCAAGCGTTCTTAAATGCAGCTTTCTGATAACTTTGGAAATTGTAACATTAAAATACAGGAAACAACTTTCAGAACTCTCATGAAGAGCTAAAATATTCATGAATATCAAGCAAAACCAAAACAGGAGTTAACTAAATTCACTGAACCAATGAAAAACTGAAGTAATATTTTAACTTTGCTTAAGATGCTGCTGATCTTTTGTTTTGTTTTTCAGTCAAGGAAACTTTTCTTTTGCGCTATTTACGGCTTTTAGAAGTTGAGTAAAATATACTCCTGTGAACAAAATTTGGAGCATATTTGTTTCTGTCTGCCTGATTTTGCCAGAATTTGGAAACTAGTTGTGAGTATTCTTAACTTATGGAAATATTGTTATTTGCATAAGTGCAGTAAGAATCTGTTTTCTTTTGTAACAGGAAACAGTTGGAGAAATTGATTATTTTACCAAGGTTTTGACTAGAATGGTGTGTTTTCATTTAGGGAATTAAACTTGACTTATAGAGCCAATAAAAGCCCTGTGGGGAACTGGCCTCATACCTTGCCTACAACAGTCCCTGTGCAGGGTTTTTGACCAGTGGTGAGTAAAGAATGTCACTTTCTGACAGGTCCAGAAGCCCCAAGTTATCTTGGGACCTCGAGAGGAAAAAATTACCCAACTCATAGGTATTTAAGGGTACAAACCCATGGTTGGGCTCGGCTTTAAAAAAGTCTTATCTGAAATTCCTTCTAAGGAACAGAGTTCCATCAATGCCAATTTAAAAAGAGCTTATGTGAAAAATAATTATTTTTGCTGCACTTTATACAAATAATCATGCCAAGTATAATAAAGAAAATCTGTCTTACCATGATTTGTCTTTAGTAAAAATGGGAAAATGGAGAGGAAATATTATGTTTCAAAAGCTATGGTATACTTGTTAGATTCTAGTCTCATCAGTTGTTTTTAAGTTTATTTCTGCAATTTAGGATAGCCCTGCTTATTCTTGGGAACCAACCAGTGATCTCTGACTGTTGCTCAGCAGAAACAAGAGGGATGGGTAATATAAAAATCTGGATCAGTATTCTAATTCTGGACACATTGTAATCAGCTAACAACCCCACACCAGCTTAGTTCCAACAGTTGCCCAGTTCATGAAAAGCCTTCTAATTTACTTTATTTGGAATAATTGTACTTATTTTGCTTTACTCTTGTGGAATATATTGCTGTTATATTCTTTGTGTAGGAATATAGGACAAGCTTACTGAATGTTTTCTTAAACACCTATTAATCTTCCAGATATCACCTTTTGTCAAAACTCAAGAGTTATGAGTGGACCTTACTATACTGGTGCTTTCTGACTGAGCTCCTCTCTACCTTGAATGCAAGAAACCCTCATGGTTAGGCAGGAATATCATAGCCCCTATTCAGTCTGAGGAAGTTACAGAAGATGGATCTTCATCAGCGGTGTGTGAACCAGAGCAACTCCATTTTAAATAGGAGCTGGGTGAAATGAGACTGAAACTTACTAGGCTGCATTCCCAGACAGTTAAGGCAATCTAAGTCACAGGAAGAGATAGGAAGTCAGCACAAAATACAGGTCATAAAGACCTTGCTGATAAAACAGGTTGCAGTTAAGGAGCAGGCCAAAACCCACCAATACCAAAATGGCAATGAGAATGACCTCTGGTCATCCTCACTGCTACATTCCCATTGGCACTATGATAGTTTACAAATGCCATGGCACTGTCAGGAAGTTACTCTGTATGGTCTAAAAAGGGGAGGCATGAAT
>NC_045445.1:94004394-94026084 GCF_002776525.5 Piliocolobus tephrosceles | reverse complement strand
TATTATACTTTAAGTTCTAGGGTACGTGTGCATAACGTGCAGGTTTGTTACATATGTATACTTGTGCCATGTTGGTGTGCTGCATCCATCAACTCGTCAGCACCCATCAACTCGTCATTTACAACAGGTATAACTCTCAATGCAATCCCTCCAACCTCCCCCCTCCCCATGATAGGCCCTGGTATGTGATGTTCCCCTTTTGGAGTCCAAGTGATCTCATTGTTCAGTTCCCACCTATGAGTGACAACATGCGCTGTTTGGTTTTCTGTTCTTGAGATAGTTTGCTGAGAATGATGGTTTCCAGCTGCATCCATGTCCCTACAAAGGATGCAAACTCATCCTTTTTTATGGCTGCATAGTATTCCATGGTGTATATGTGCCACATTTTCTTAATCCAGTCGTCATTGATGGACATTTGGGTTGATTCCAAGTCTTTGCTATTGTGAATAGTGCCGCAATAAACATACGTGTGCATGTGTCTTTATAGCAGCATGATTTATAATCCTTTGGGTATATACCCAGTAATGGGATGGCTGGGTCATATGGAACTTCTAGTTCTAGATCCCTGAGGAATCGCCATACTATTTTCCATAATGGTTGAACTAGTCTGCAATCCCACCAACAGTGTAAAAGTCTCCCTATTTTTCCACATCCTCTCCAGCACCTGTTGTTTCCTGACTTTTTAATGATTGCCATTCTAACTGATGTGAGATGGTATCTCATTGTGGTTTTGATTTGCATTTCTCTGATGGAGAGTGATGATGAGCATTTTCTCATGTGTCTGTTGGCTGTATGAATGCCTTCTTTTCAGAAATGTCTGTTCATATCCCTTGCCCACTTTTTCATGGGGTCATTTATTTTTTTCTTGTAAATTTGTTTGAGTTCTTTGTAGGTCCTGGATATTAGCCCTTTGTCAGATGAGTAGATTGCAAAAATTTTCTCCCATTCTGTAGGTTGCCTTTTCACTCTGATGGTAGTTTCTTTTGCTGTGCAGAAGCTCTTTAGTTTCATTAGATCCCATTTGTCAATTTTGGCTTTTGTTGCCATTGCTTTTGGCATTTTAGACATGAAGTCCTTGCCCATGCCTATGTCCTGAATGGTATTACCTAGGTTTTCTTCTAGGGTTTTTAAGATATTAGGTCTAACATTTAAGTCTCTAATCCATCTTGAATTAATTTTCGTTTAAGGAGTAAGGAAAGGATCCAGTTTCAGCTTTCTACTTATGGCTAGCCAATTTTCCCAGCACCATTTATTAAATAGGGAATCGTTTCCCCATTTCTTGTTTTTGTCAGGTTTGTCAAAGATCAGATGGCTTTAGATGTGTGGTATTATTTCTGAGGACTCTGTTCTATTCCATTGGTCTATGTCTCTGTTTTGGTACCAGTACCATGCTGTTTTGGTTACTGTAGCCTTGTAGTATAGTTTGAAGTCAGGTATTGTGATGCCTCCAGCTTTGTTCTTTTGACTTAGAATTGTGTTGGCAATGCGGGCTCTTTTTTGGTTCCATATGAACTTTAAAGAAGTTTTTTCCAATTCTGAAAGAAACTCATTGGTAGCTTGATGGGGATGGCATTGAATCTATAAATTACCTTGGACAGTATGGCCATTTTCACGATATTGATTCTTCCTATCCATGAGCAGGGTATGCTCTTCCATTTATTTGTGTCCTCTTTTATTTCACTGAGTAGTGGTTTGTAATTCTCCTTGAAGAGGTCCTTTACATTCCTTGTAATTTAGATTCCTAGGTATTTTATTCTCTTTGAAGCAATTGTGAATGGAAGTTCATTCATGATTTGGCTTTCTGTTTGTCTGTTACTGGTGTATAAGAATTCTTGTGATTTTTGCACATTAATTTTGTATCCTGAGACTTTGCTGAAGTTTCTCATCAGCTTAAGGAGATTTTGGGTTGAGATGATGGAGTTTTCTAAATATACAATCATGTCATCTGCAAACAGGGACAATTTGACTTCTTCTTTTCCTAACTGAATACCCTTGATTTCTTTCTCTTGCCTGATTGCCCTAGCCAGAACTTCCAACACTATGTTGAATAGGAGTGGTGAGAGAGGGCATCCCTGGCTTGTGCCAGTTTTCAAAGGGAATTTTTCCAGTTTTTGCCCATTCAGTATGATATTGGCTGTGGGTTTGTCATAAAGAGCTTTTATTATTTTGAGATATGTTCCATCAATCCTGAATTTATTGAGCGTTTTTAGCATGAAGGGCTGTTGAATTTTGTTAAAGGCCTTTTCTGCAGCTATTGAGATAATCATGTGGTTTTTGTCTTTGATTCTGTTTATATGCTGGATTACATTTCTTGATTTGCATATGTTGAACCAGCCTTGCATCCCAGGGATGAAGCCCACTTGATCATGGTGGATAAGCTTTTTGATGTGAGACTGCATCCGGTTTGCCAGCATTTTATTGAGGATTTTTGCATCGATGTTCATCAGGGATGTTGGTCTAAAATTCTCTTTTTTTGTTATGTCTCTGCCAGGCTTTGGTATCAAGATGATGTTGGCCTCATAAAATCATAAAATGAGTTAGGGAGGATTCCCTCTTTTTCCATTCATTGGAATAGTTTCAGAAGGAATGGTACCAGCTCCTCCTTATACCTCTGGTAGAACTCAGCTGTGAATCCATCTGTCCTGGGCTTTTTTTGGTTGGTAGGCTATTAATTATTGCCTCAATTTTAGAACCTGCTATTGGTGTATTCAGGGATTCAGCTTCTTCCTGATTTAGTTTGGGAGAGTGTAAGTGTCCAGGAAATTATCCATTTCTTCTGGATTTTCTAGTTGATTTGTGAAGAGGTATTTATAGTATTCTCTGATGGTAGTTTGTATTTCTGTGGGGTCGGTGGTGATATCTCCTTTATCATTTTTTATTGCATCTATTTGATTCTTCTCTCTTTTCTTCTCTATTAGTCTTGCTAGCAGTCTATCAATTTTGTTGATCTTTTCAAAAAACCAGCTCCTGGATTCATTGATTTTTTGGAGGGATTTTAGTTATTTCTAGCCCTCTGCTAGCTTTTGAATGTGTTTGCTCTTGCTTCTCTAGTTCTTTTAACTGTGATGTTAGGGTGTCCATTTTAGATCTTTCCAGCTTTATCTTGTGGGCTTTTAGTGCTATAAATTTCCCTCTACACACTGCTTTAAATATGTCCCAGAGATTCTGGTATGTTATATCTTTGTTTTCATTGGTTTCAAAGAACATCTTTATTCTGCCTTCATTTTGTTATGTACCCAGTAGTCATTCAGGAGCAGGTTATTCAGTTTCCATGTGGTTGAGCACTTTTGATTGAGTTTCTTAGTCCTGAGTTCTAGTTTGATTGCACTGTGGTCTGAGAGACAGTTTGTTATAATTTCTGTTGTTTTACATTTGCTGAGGAGTGCTTTACTTCCAATTATGTGGTCAATTTTGGAGTAAGTGCGATGTGGTGTTGAGAAGACTGTATACTCTGTTGATTTGGGGTGGAGAGTTCTGTAGATGTCTAATAGGTCTGCTTGCTGCAGAGATGATTTCAATTCCTGGATATCTTTGTTAACTTTCTGTGTCGTTGATCTGTCTAATGTTGACAGTGGGGTGTTGAAGTCTCCCATTATTATTGTATGGGAGTCTCATCTCTTTGTAAGTCTCTAAGGACTTGCTTTATGAATCTGGGTGCTCCTGTATTGGGTGCATATATATTTAGGATAGTTAGCTTTTCCTGTTGAATTGATACCTTTACCATTATGTAATGGCCTTCTTTGTCTCTTTTGATCTTTGATGGTTTAAAGTCTGTTTTATCAGATACTAGTATTGCAACCCTGGCTTTTTTTTGTTCTCCATTTGCTTGGTAGATCTTCCTCCATCCCTTTATTTTGAGCCTATGTATGTCTCTGCATGTGAGATGAGTCTCCTGAATACAGCAAACTGATGGGTCCTGACTCTTTTTCCAGTTTGCCAGTCTGTGTCTTTTAATTGGAGCATTTAGTTCATTTACATTTAAGGTTAATATTGTTATGTGTGAACTTGATCCTGCCATTATGATATTAACTGGTTATTTTGCTCGTTAGTTGATGCAGTTCCTTCCTAGCCTCGATGGTCTTTACATTTTGACATGTTTTTGCAATGGCTGGTACCGGTTGTTCCTTTCCATGTGCAGTACTTCCTTCAGGGTCTCTTGTAAGGCAGGCCTGGTGGTGACAACATCTCTAAGCATTTGCTTGTCTGTAAGGATTTTATTTCTCGTTCACTTATGAAACTTAGTTTGGCTGGATTTGAAATTCTGAGTTTAAAATTCTTTTCTTTAAGAATGTTGAATATTGGCCCCCACTCTCTTCTGGCTTGTAGATTTTCTGCCGAGAGATCTGCTGTTAGTCTGATGGGCTTCCCTTTGTGGGTAACCCGACCTTTCTCTCTGGCTGCCCTTAAGATTTTTTTCCTTCATTTCAACTTTGGTGAATCTGGCAGTTATGTGTCTTGGAGTTGCTCTTCTGGAGGAGCATCTTTGTGGCATTCTCTGTATTTCCTGAATTTGAATGTTGGCCTGCCCTGCTAGGTTAGGGCTTCTCGAGGAGTATCTTTGTGGCATTCTCTGTATTTCCTGAATTTGAATGTTGGCCTGCCCTACTAGGTTGGGGAAGTTCTCCTGGATGATATCCTGAAGAGTGTTTTCCAACTTGGTTCCATTTTACCCCTCACTTTCAGGCACTCCAATCTGATGTAGATTTGGTCTTTTTACGTAATCCCATACTTCTTGCAGGCTTTGTTCATTTCTTTTTCTTCCTTTTTCTTTCGATTTCTGTTCTCGCTTAATTTCATTCATTTGATCCTCAATCGCTGATACTCTTTCTTCCAGTTGATCGAGTCGGTTACTGAAGCTTGTGCATTTGTCACGTATTTCTTGTGTCATGGTTTTCATCTCTGTCATTTCGTTTATGACCTTCTCTGCATTAGTTATTCTAGTTATCAATTCTTCCACTCTTTTTTCAAGATTTTTAGTTTCTTTGCACTGCGTACGTAATTCCTCCTTTAGCTCTGAGAGGTTTGATGGACTGAAGCCTTCTTCTCTCATCTCGTCAAAGTCATTCTCCGTCCAGCTTTGATCCGTTGCTGGCGATGAGTTGCATTCTTTTGCAGTGGAGATGCGCTCTTATTTTTTGAATTTCCGGCTTTTCTGCCCTGCTTTTCCCCCATCTTTGTCTTTTTATCTGCCTCTGATCTTTGATGATGGTGACATACTGATGGGGTTTTTGTGTGGGTGTCCTTCCTGTTTGTTAGTTTTCCTTCTAACAGTGAGGACCCTCAGCTTTAGGTCTGTTGGAGATTGCTTGAGGTCCACTCCAGACCCTGTTTGCCTGGGTATCCGCAGCAGAGGCTGCAGAAGATAGAATATTGCTGAACAGCGAGTGTACCCATCTGATTCTTGCTTTGGAAGCGTCTTCTCAGAGGTGTACTCCACCGTGTGAGGTGTGGGGTGTCGGTCTGCCCCTATTGGGGGATGTCTCCCAGTTAGGCTATTCAGGGGTCAGGGACCCACTTGAGCAGGCAGTCTGTCCATTCTCAAATCTGAACCTCCATGTTGGGATATCCACTGCTCTCTTCAAAGCTGTCAGACAGAGTCGTTTGCATCCGCAGAAGTTTCTGCTGCTTTGTCGTTGTTGTTGATTAGCTGTGCCCTGTCCCCAGAGGTGGAGTCTACAGAGACAGGCAGGGCTCCTTGAGCTGCTGTGAGCTCCACCCAGTTGAAGCTTCCCAGCGGCTTTGTTTAGCTACTTAAGCCTCAGCAATGGCGGGTGCCCCTCCCCCAGCCTTGCTGCTGCCTTGCAGTTAGATCGCAGACTGCTGTGCTAGCAATGAGGGAGGCTCCGTTGGCGGGTGTGGGACTCTCCCGGCCAGGTGTGGGATATAATCTCCTGGTGTGCCCGTTTGCTAAGACCCTTGGTACAGCACAGTATTGGGGTGGGAGTTACCCAATTTTCCAGGTGTTGTGTGTCTCAGTCACCCTGGCTAAGAAATGGGATTCCCTTCCCCCTTGCGCTTCCCAGGTGAGGTGATGCCTCGCCCTGCTTCAGCTCTTGCTGGTCATGCGCAGCAGATGACCAGCACTGATTGTCTGGCACTCCCTAGTGAGATGAACCCAGTACCTCAGTTGAAAATGCAGAAATCTCCTGTCTTCTGTGTCACTCACTCTGGGAGCTGGAGACTGGAGCTCTTCCTATTTGGCCATCTTGCTCCGCTGGAGTAGCCATTCTTTTATTCCTTTACTTTGTTAATCAACTTGCTTTCACTTTGAAAAAAAAAAAAAAAAAACAAGTGCAGAAACATACATACATGAGTACAACCATTAATTAGAAGAAAATAATCTTACATACTTATCATTATTACCATTTTGGGTGCCCTTAATTCCTTTGTTTAGATCAAAATTTCTACCTGTTTTTATTTTTCCTTCTATATGAAGGATGTCTCTTAACATTTCTTGTAATGTGATGTACTGGGCACTGTTCTTTTTTGTTTTCCTTTTTTATTGTACTTTAAGTTCTGGCATACATGTGCAAAATATGCAGATTTGTTACATGGGTATACATATGCCATGGTAGTTTGCTGCACCTATCAACCCATCATCTTGACTTTAAGCTCCACATGCATTACATATTTGTCCTAATGCTCTCCCTTCCCTTGGATGTGGTTTTTGTGTGGGGGTCCTTTTTGTTGGTGTTGATGTTATTGCTTTCTCTTTGTTACCTTTTCTTCTAACAGTCAGGCCCTTCTTCTGTAGATCTGCTGCAGTGTTCTGGAGGTCTGCTCAAGACCCTATTTGCCTGGGTATCACCAGTAGAGGTTGCAGTACAGCAAAGATTGCTGCCTGCTCCTTCCTCTGCCAGCCAGAACTCTCCTGTATGAGATGTCTATCGACCCCTGCTGGGAGGTCTCTGCCAGTCAGGAGGCAGGTGGGTCAGGGATTTAAGTCTTTCCCTTAGCAGAGCTAAGGGAGGCAGTCTTTCCCTTAGCAGAGCTCGAGCACTGCCCTGCAATACCTTTTCAGGATGCACTTCTCTCTTCAGAGCTGGCAGGTAAGAAGGTTTAAGTCCACTGAAGCTGTGCCCACAGCTGCCCCTTCCCTGAGGTGCTCTGTCCCAGGGAGATGAGAGTTTTATCTATAAGACCCTGACTGGGGCTGTTGACTTTCTTTCACAGATGCCTTGCCCAGTGAGGAAGAATCTAGAGAGGCAGTCTGGCCACAGCCACTTTGTCGCCCTGTGGTAAGTTACACCCAGTCCGGACTTCCCAGCTTCCTTGACAGTGTCAGGGGAAAATCGCCTACTCAAGCCTCAGTAATGGTGGATGCCTCTTGCCCCACCAAGCTCCATTGTCCCAGGTCGACCTCAGATTGCTGTGCTGGCAGTGACACATTCAAGCCAGTATTTCATAGCTTCTTGGGCTCCATGGGAGTGGGACCCACTGAGTGACACTACTTGGCTCCCTGGCTTCAGACCCCTTTCCAGGGGAGTGAAGGGTTCTGTCACGATGGGGTTCCAGGTGCCATTGGGGTACGAAATAAAATAAATAAATAAATGAATAAATAAATAAAACTCCTGCAGGTAGCTCAGTGTCTGCCCAAACAGCTGCTCAGTTTTGTGCTTGAAACCTAGGGCACGGATGGTGTTGGCATGTGAGGGAATCTCCTGGTCTGTGGACTGCAAAAACCGTAGGAGAAACATAGTATCTGGGCAGTACAGCACAGTTCCTCATGGCTTCCCTTGGCTGGGAGAGGGAGAAGCCTGGCTCCTTGCACTTCCCAGGTGGAGCAATGTCTCACCCTGCTTTTGCTCGCCCTCTAGGGGCTGCACCGGCTGCCTAACCAGTCTCAGTGAGATGAACTCAGTACCTCAGATGGAAATGCAGAAGTCCCCCACCTTCTGTGTTGGTCTTGTTGGGAGCTGCAGACCGCAGCTGTTCCCATTTGGCCATCTTGCCAGATCCCCACCAACCATCCCATATAAATTTGAAAATAGTTTTTTTTTTTTTTCCCTAAATCTGTGAAGAATGTCATTGGTGGTTTAGTAGGAATACCATTGAGTGTATAAATTGCTTTGGTCAGTTTGACCATTTTGACAATATTGTTTTTCCTGTTCATGAGCATGGAATGTTTTTCCATTTGTTTGTGTCATCTCTGATTTCTTTGAGTAGTATTTTGTAGTTCTCATAGAAGAGATTTTTCTCCTCCCTAGCTAGCTGTATTCCTAGGTATTTTATTCTTTTTTGTGGCAATTGTGAATGGGATTGTGTTTCTGAATTGACTTTGAGCTTAGAAGGTTGTTGGTATATAGAAATACTCCTGGGTTTTGTATATTCATTTTGTATCCTGAAACTTTCTTGAAGTTGTTTATCAGATCAAGGAGCTTTTGGGCAGAGAGTCTGGGATTGTCTAGGTATAGAATCATATTGTTTGCAAACAGAGATTGTTTGACTTCTGTGAAAAACATAGTGGGGTGAAAGCAATCACCTGTCAGCAATGGAATGGAACAATAAAAGTGCCCAAGAATAAATTTAATTTGAATGTGAAGAACTAATATGAAGTAAATAACAATCATTGCGAGGTATACGTAAAAAGACTTGAGGAATTGAGTAGTGGCTTTTTCTTGGATAGAGAGATTCTAAAATAGAAAGATGGTTATTGTCCCTAAGATGTAATTTAAAAATAATAACTAGTATCTCAACAGGAATATTTTAGCACCTGATCAAATGGTTCTGAAGTTCATCTGAAAGACAAACGTGTCAGAATAGATAGAAAAAGAGAAAGGAATGAGGGAGGGCAAGCATTATTTGACATTTCAAATATAATCAAGCTACAGCAATTAAAAAATATAGTAGTGGTGCAGTTATAAATAACTCAATAGAAGAAAATTAAAAGTAGAGAGTTACACACCAAATTGAGTGGGGATGTAGGTGACGATGAAAGAGCCATTTCAAAACACTGAGTGAAACAGGGATTCAACAAAAATGTTGAGTCCCTATCACATTAATTTTGTTCAGATGGATCAATGATTTTGAATGTACAATAATGCAACCAAAAACTATGAATGTCTTACCGTATTGGAGTGGGTAAGTTCATTGCAAGCATGACAGCAAACTCATGAAGGAGGCAAGAAAATGATTTATGAAAGCAGATATAAAATACGTATTAAAATATTTAATATTTATTTCTATGATGGTGAATTTTTCTGAAACACATTCTTCCCTTAGAGTAACCTGGGGCTCATATTCTCCAAAGCCATTGGAAGTGAAAGAAAGGTTGAGCAGGGGGAAAAAGAAAAATGTTTTGTAAGTTCAGTTTTGGTGCCAGGAGAGCTTGTAGTCTAGGTTCTCCACAGAGGCAGGAAAACTTCAGTCACGTGGTGAATGCCTCACTCACCGCACAGGCTACACAGATCTGTTGCTGTGGATTTCTGTTGCTACGCATGACTGTTGTTACGCATGCGCCTTGTTGCCTACCTTCTGTCCACGCAGAGCTTTGCGAGGAGAGGTTGTGTTTTCTTTATTTCCGCGATTTTGATTCTCTCTCACTGACTGAGGCTCAGCAGGTAGGTCCCCAGAGCGGTCTTCCTGGGAATTTAGTTGTGAGTGAATGTGAGGAGGAGCCAGCGGGCTTTGAACAGGTCCTGCAGCACAGTCTGTGGCCTCTGAGTGAAAGGGGCCTCGCGGTCGTCGTCCGGTTCCTCCCAAGTCGCGACGCTGCTATGGGTCTTGACATAGTGGCTGGGCTGGAACGAGGGATGAAGGTGGGCCGTGGAGGGGAGGGATCACGTGAAGGTGGGGCGAGTGCTGGGGGTGCTGTTAGAGGTATCTGAGTCCCCAAAACTGGAACCATCGGAGAGAGGACAGTTTCCAGACTCCTGGGTAGGGATGAGGGAAGGACAGCGTGGTCGGTAAGGAAGGGGCCTGGGAACTGGGAACGCTGTGGGCTGGTGACTACAGCCCTGAGGTTTGTAGAGTGCCTGGCAGAGGTGTCCATTGAGGAGCATAACATTCACTCTGTTTAACAATTTCTCACCTCCACCGTGGACGTCATGGGAAGGAATGGGTGAGGCTGTGCGTTCCAACAAAACTTGATTTTGGTAGGGGGGATGTAGGGGGGGGAAATGGGCCTGGTAAATCAAAGTGGGACGAAAGCAGTAGTCATTTCGGTTTGAATTTTCTGTCCGTTTTTTTCTAAATGTCTTCATGATGGAAAGTCTCATTGTGAAACCAAAACTCAGAAAAGTCCTCTGTGTTTTGCTATGGCATTAAGGTGATTTCTGTGCCTCTTCGACTATGACACAAACAAATCTGTCTGTAGTTTGATTGGAAAACATGTGTACTTATCATTGCTCTGTGAATTATTTTGAAAATATTTTCAAAATTAAAAAAGTACAAATCACCATTTTGCCATGGCATATTCATATATATAGCTAAGCTACACACATTTTCCAAATAAAAATATTCTATTTTCAGTGGGAAATATGAGTGAGCATGTAAGAACAATATCCCAATCCTCAGAAAGAGGAAATGACTGAGAGTCCTCCCAGTCAGTTGGATCTGTGATTGTGAGTCCTTTAACATTTGATGTTTTCTATTAACACAGTTTATTTTTAATAATATTTTTGAGCTAGTGTACATGCACTGATACAGATGTTCCATGCTGATAAAAAAATGATGATGGCATCTCATGAAGGAAACTTTGGTTCAGGAACATTATATTCTGGTGTTACCTGCATGGATATGGATATTTCTCTCTCTTTCTCTCTCTCTCTCTCTCTCTCTGTGCATATATATATTTTTATGTCTTTAGATTTATGATTTGATGCACATATGCATTTGTGTATTTATGTTATTGACTTTTTGTTCCTACACACACACCCTTAGGTCCAGCAGTCCGCTGAGGAAAAACATCAAGAAGAGGAACCACCAAATGAAAATCAGGGTATTGCACCTAGTGGGGAGATTGAAAATGAAGGAGCACCTGCTGTTCAAGGTGAAGGGAGAGTGGAGAATAATGCTTATGGGTGGTGGAGGTATATTTATGCATTATATTTTAAGACATACCAGTAACAGGAGGACAGAAAACATTAGGAAGGGATCCTAAACATTTCCTGCTGCTGTGGGGAGTGGTGGGACAAGGACACATAAAAAGCCACAAAACTTTCCTACCATTTTGATAGAAGCTTTTTATTGATTGGGTATTTGCATGGTTGCTGTAAACCTTTGAGTGTTTTCCAGAGCTCCTGTATGGTTTGTTCAGCCATTTTCTGTTTTTTGTTTAGCTTTGTTTTGTTTTATGTTTCTGTGGAAGAATGGCAGCTTGCAGCTTCCTAGTCTGCCATCTGCGGACATCTCATGTATTTTTTAAGAAACTGTTTAACGCACATTTATTAATGCTTTCTCATGCCACGTAATATGCTGAGTGCTGGAGATGTCAGTGCCAAATTTTTGCCTAAAGCTCATAGTCTAGTCAGAATAACTCAAACAAATCACTAATTTAATGTGATAAGAATAAGAGCAAATGGGTACAAAAGGGGCAAGTAAGTTGTCTAGGGCCAGCCTTGGGAAAGGAAAGGGCAGTGTTTGAACATCACCGCTTTCCTGTTTTCCTGGCAACAGACTCCTTAAATGATTAACCTACAGGTTTTTATTTCATAATGATGAGGGAATAAACATTATCATTTCCTCGTTCATAGTTCATGTTTTAATTTGTAAACTGATGACCTTTTTATCTTTTAAGGGCCTGACGTGGAAGCTTTTCAACAGGAGCTGGCTCTGCTTAAGATAGAGGATGAGCCTGGAGATGGTCCTGATGTCAGGGAGGGGACTCTGCCCACTTTTGATCCTATAAAGTGCTGGAAGCAGGTATGTTGTTCAATTAAGATGCAAACTATAGGGTGTCTATTTTCACAATATTATATTTTGTGTGACACAGAGGTAAAATTACTGCAACTTTAATATCATACTTCACGTCTAAAGATTCTTTGAAGGTAGTTCAGATCCCAGATGGCTGCCTTACACACTATCAGAGAGAGAGGGCCAGGTGTGCTGGCTGATGCTTTTAATTCCAGCACTTTGAAGGCCGAGGCAGAAAGATCACTTGAGGCCAGGACTTCAAGAGATGGAGAACAATTGGCTCAAAGCTAATTGGATTACGATATGAAAGATATGAAACATGCTAAGAGAGAAGATATCAAGTGTCTTCACAGCTATGTGAAGTAATGCAGATATTAATTAGCTTGATATAGCCATTTCACAATGTGTATATATATTTTAAAGCATCATGTTATGCATGATAAATATATATGATTTTATGTGCCATTTTAAAAAAAGATATGAGAACGTGTTCTGACTTTTGAATGTAAGTCATTTAACCAACAGCCAATAATTTTCAGATATTTTTATAGAGGCCTGTTTTTAACAAATACGTAAGATGTTTATAATAAGCATCAGTTTATATTGCAGTGTTAACTGTGATGGCAATGTCTTAAAGCTAGCGCGGGTATTAAGTTTACTGTATAAACTGAACTGCTTTTAGGCATGTAAAGAGGCAGGAGAACCGGTGAAAATAGTGACAAATGTTTGCCCTACTTAAAGCAAGCACATAATGGCTAAACTAGTCCAAAGTAACATTTTTACACTTTTTCATAAGAGACACAAAACAAATGTAACACTATTCTATTTCCTTCACTTAGGGCGTTCTAAGCATGTTCTATGTTCATAGTGTTATTTCATATCAAAATATTTGAATGATAATTTGAAAATATCTTTTTCCTTTAGGATTTTGTTTCGTTGAATTTTCATTGAAAGTATATGTGTATTTTTTTTTTTTTTGCTTTCCACTTATATATACAAAATAGACTCACTTGATTTAATTCATTCTGAACTTGAACAGTCTCTTTGTTTCCTTGTTCTACTAGAAAAAGTGGCATGAATTAAAAATATTGTTAATATGCCTGGAAGTCTACCTTCAGAGTTTATTCAGAGGCTAACTGGATGTAAGCTAAAGGGTCACCCTCAGGGTTCTGATATTAGTTCATCAACACAGTAGTTGTATACCTCTAATGTCATATGAATAAAAATCTCCTGAGTAACGGGCCCTAGTTTTATATTTATGTTATAGGTGATACGCAACCATAGGTTTACACCAAGACAAATGAAGACTGAAACCAAGAATGTTATTCTTAATCTGGAAATTTGACTGATAACATTCTCTTAATAAAGTTTTACAGTTTTCTGTAAAGAATCCTTGCACGTTTTTGTTAAATTTATTTCTGGATCTTTAATACTCTTGAGAATTTTATCTTTTTTGAAAATTTAAATCCTGTGTTTGAGATGGTACATGGAGATAAAATATTGAGCTTTCATAGGGGGATGCCAACAGCTGCAGAAATAGAAAAGACCACATGGGGCCAGGCATGTCCACCATGGGCTTTCCACCTCCCCTTTTTTAGCACATGCACAGTGAGAAAGAAGTGAGCAACATGGAGTAGCTCAAGCTGAGGACTTGCCTGCCTAATAAAAGGTTAGGGTGGGGCCTGGGAGAGATTCACGCCCTATGTAGGTGGTACACCTGGTCCTAACCGGTTGTTTGTACCCTATGTAGATGATCAGGTACTGCCTCCCCACTAGTTCATCCATAAAACCCCCTGCATTTCACTGCAGGATGGCAGACGTTTTTCTGGGACCCCTGTCTGTAGTAGAAAGCTGTTCTCTTTGTTTCTTCTATTAACTTTCTGCTCTAAACCTCACTTTTGTTGTGCCCATGTCCTTGATTTCCTTGTCTGTGAGACCAAGAACTCCAGGTGTTACCCCAGACAACGAGGCCACTTCAATACTATCTGTGGGTCTGTGGTATATGGCTTTTATTACATTGAAGTATGTTCCTTCTTTCCCCGGTGTTTTGAGGGTTTGTATCATGATGACATACTGAGTTTTATTAAATGCTTTTCAGCATCAATTGAAATGATTATATGGTTTGTACCTTCTTTCCGTTGATATGATTTATCACATCAGTTGATTTGCATATGTTGAACCATCTTTCCACCCCAGAGATAAATCTCACTTGGTCGTGATGATTATTCTTTCTAATGTATTGTTGAATTTGATTTGCTACTAGAATGTTGATAATTTCTGCGTCAATATTCATCAGCGGTTTTGCCCTGTAGTTTTCTTTTTTTGATGTGTCTTTTTCTGATTTTAGTATCAGGGTAATACTGGTCTCATAGAATGAGTTTGGAACTATTCCCTCCTCCTCTATTTTTCAAAATAGTTTGAGTAGGATTGGTATTAGTCCTTCTTTAAATGTTGGGTAGAATTCAGTAGTGAAGCCATCAGTTCTGGGTGTTCTTTACTGGAAGACTTTTAATATGGCTTTGATCTTGTTGCTTCTTATTGGTCTGTTCGGGTTATGGATTTCTTCGTGATTCAATCTTGGGAGGTTGTATGTGTCTAGGAATTAGTCCATTTTTTTTCTAGATTTTCCAATTTATAGGCATGGAGTTTCTCATAGGAGCCAGTTCTGATCCTTTGAATTTTTGCAGCATCAGTTTTGTAATGTCTCCTTTTTCATTTCTTTTTCTTTTTTTTTTCTCTTCTTTTCCTTTTCCTTTTTTTTTTTTTTTCCTCAAGACAGAGTCTCCTTTTGTCGCCAGGCTGGAGTGCAGTGGCACAGTCTCAACTCACTAGAACCTCCACCTCCAGGGTTCAAGCAATTCTCTTGCCTCAGCCACCCTAGTAGATGGGATTACAGGCTCCTACCACCACCCCTGGTTAATTTTTGTATTTTTAGTAGAGATGGAGTTTTGCCATGTTGGCCAGGTTGGTCTTGAGGTCCTGGCCTCAGGTAGTCCACCTGCCTCAGCCTCCCAAATCCTTTTTCATTTCTGATTTATTTATTTGGGTTTCTCTCTTTTTTTCTTAGTTTGGCTAATGGTTTGTCAATTTTGGTTAACTTATTAAAAAAAGAAACTTTTGTATTATTGCTCTTTTGTAGGGTTTTTTCTTTTTTTTCATAATTGAGATTGTATTGGTTGAGGATCAGTACAGACATTTCAATCTGTACACAATTCTTAACATATGTAACAAAATTCTAAAAAGCCAAGTGTTGTAATTCTTTTTTAAAGTTATTCCAGTGACTTTCCAGCTTAAAATTTGAAAGCAAATTTTCCTTAAGAGGCTATCAAGTACCAGTATCTTCACATGTTGGTCAGCTGTTACATACGGCCTACAGTTCACAACTGAATAGCATGTACACTACGTATTCAAATCTGTAATCTTTCACAGCACAGTAACAAAGTTATTAGAAAAACGGGACTACCACAACCAAAGATGTTACAAAGTGCACACAATTCTGACAGAGCGCGCCATGAACAAGGAGTGGTTTTCTTTAGGAAACAATTCTACTAAAAAACATGAGAATAGAAGTAAAATAAAATGTTCAAGACATTAAATGCAGGACTGACTCCATATTGCCATTTAATATGCTTTGTGTTATAGGACATAAAAACTAATCCCCCATCTATGGAATGTTAAGCTGACACCAGAGACAGTCAAAGCCTCCCGTAATTCAATATCCCACACTATTTTCTGGTTGTACCAAAAAATAAACAACCAACAAATGATTTCACCTCTTAAAAAAAAGCATTTACACTTAAAAAAATGGGATGAGGTGGGATTCCCTCCTTCTTAAAAATGTTTCTAGAGCTACTAAAAGACTTGCATTTACAAAATAGTTAATAAAAATATTCCTCTGGATTGTACAAGAAGGGAGACAGGGACCACTGGTAAGACATGGTATATATGTCTGGGCTTCTTTCTCTCCTGCTTCATCAGAGGTTGGACTCTCCTCATTTTTTGTTTCCCTGTTTTCTGCAGGTAAATCTTCTTTAGTTTCTTGGTTAGCCACTTTGGCCTGTTTTCCCTTTTCCCTTTTATTTGCACTTTTTTGTCTGAAGATTTATCAACTGACAACCGCGCTGATCTCCTCTTGGGCTCTTCCTTGGCGGCCCCTTCAGCGGAGCTGACCTTCCTCTTGGGCATCCTGGCGGCGGGGAAGGCGTGTGCCAGGTGTCTGTGGGCCGCAGCGCGCCTAGAGCCTTCGCGAAACTGGGCTGCCTGGCCGCTGCCACTCCCCCTGCTGCCCGAGCTGCTGACTGTAGGGTTTTTTCATTTCAATTCATTTCAATTTTTGTTTATTTCTGTTGGGATCTTTATTATTTCTTTTCTTTTAATTTTTGATTTGGTTTGCTCTTTCTTTGCAGCTCTTTAAGATGCATCATTATTAGATTGTTTATTTGAAATTTTTAACCTGTTTTATTGTAGGCGCTTAATAGCTCTAAACCTCTTTCTGAGTACTGCTTTTGCTGTATCTCATCGGTTTTGATATGTTGTGTTTCCATTATCATTTGTTTCAATAAATTTTTAAATTTCCTTCTTAGCTTCTTCATTGACCCATTATTCATTCAGGAGCAGATTATTTAGTTTTCATGTATTTGTATAGTTTCCAAAATTCCTCTTGTTATTAATTTCTAGTTTTATGCCATTGTGGTCTGACAAGATCCATGATATTGTTCCAGGTTTTTTTTTGAATGTTTTGAGACCTAACATATGGTCTTGTCCTTGAGAATGATCCATGTGCTGAGGAAAAGAATGTGTATTCTGTGGCCGTTGGATGAAATGTTCTGTAAATGTCTGTTAGATCCATGTGTCTGTAGTGCTGATTAACTCTGTTTTTTTTTTTTTTTTTGATTGTTGTTATTGTTGTTGTTGAGTTTCTGTTTGACAGATCTGTCCAATACTGAATGTGGAATGCTGAAGTCTCCATCTATTATTTTATTCGGGCCTATCTCTCTCTTTAGCTCTAATAGCATTTGTTTTATATATCTGGGTGCTCAAGTGTTGGGTGCATATATATTTAAAATTGTTAATATCCTCTTGATTAATTGACTGCTTTATTATTATATAGTGACCTTTTAGTCTCTTCTCAAAGTTTTGCTTTGAAATCTATTTTTTTCTTATTTTTGTATCTTTTAAGTTCAGGCATACATGTGGTGCAGGTTTGTTATACAGGTGAACTTGTGTTATGGGGGTTTGTTGTATAGATTATTTTGTTACCCAGGCATTAAGCCTGGTACTCATGAGCTATTTTTCCTGATCCTCTCTCTTCTTTCGTCCTTTGCTCTTCGGTAGGCCCCAGTGTCTGTTGTTCTCCTCTGTGTGTTGATTTTTTCTCATTTTTAGCTCCCACTTACAAGTGACAACATGCAATATTTAGTTTTCTGTTCCTGCATTACTTTGCTAAGTATAATGACCTCCAGCTCCATCCATGTTCTGGCCACGGAGATAATGTCATTCGTTTTTATGGCTGTATACTATTCCATGGTATATATGTACTACATTTTCTTTATCCAGTCTACCATTGATGGGCTTTTTGGTTGATTCCATGTCTTTGGTATTGTGAATAGTGCTGCAGTGAACATATGTGTACATGTGTCTTTATGATAGAACAGTTTATATCCCTTTGGCTGTCTACCCAGTAATGGGATTGCTGGATCGAATGGTGATTCTGTTTTTAGGTCTCTGGGGAATCAGCACACTGTTTCCCACAATGGTTGAACTAATGTACACTTCCACCAACAGTGAATAAGTGTTTCTTTTTTCTCAACATCACCAGCATCTATTATTTTATTTTATTTTATTTTTTACTTTTTAATAATAGCCATTCTGACTGGTGTGAGGCAATATCTCATCGTGGTTTGAATTGCACTTCTCCAATTATCAGTGGCTTTGAGTTTTATTTCATATGCTTATTGGCCACATGCATGTCCTCTTTTGAAAATGTTTCTTCATGTCCTTGGGCCACTTTTTAATAGCATTATTTTTTGTTTTGCTTTGTTTTCTGAGACAGAGTCTCAGTCTGTTGCCCAGGCTGGAGTGCAGTTGCATGATTTCTGCTCACTGCAACCTCTGCCTCCCAGTTTGAAGTGATTCTCCTGCCTCAGCCACCCTAGTATCTGGGATTACAGGCATGCACCACCACACCAAGCTAATTTTGTATTTTGTTGGTTTAAAGTCTGTTTTGTCCAAGAGTAGGATTGCAACTCCTGCTTTTTTATTTATTTATTTATTTTGCTTTCCATTTTCTTGGTCAATACTCCTCCATACCTTTATTTTGAGATTTTGAGCCTGTGTGTTCTTTGTATGTGAGATGGGTCTTCTGCATCTATCACACCGATGGGTCTTGACTTTTTACCCAGTGTATCAGTCTCTGTGTTTTTGTTTGGTTGAATTTTTACTGAAGGTATATGCGTTTTTTGCTTTCCTCTTATACATATAAAATAGATTCACTTGATTTCATTCATTCTGAACTCGAACAGTCTTTTTCTTTCCTTTTTGTACTAGAAAATGTGGCGTGAATTAAAAATGTTGTCAACTACCTTCAGAGTTTATTCAGAGGCTAACTGGATGTAAGCTAAAGGGTCACCCTTAGGGTTCTGATTTTACAGTATTTGTATACCTCTCGTGTCATCTAAATAAAAATCTGCTGAGTAATGTGTTCTAATTTTATATTTATATTATAGGTGATGGGCAGCCTTAGGTTTAAACCAAGACAAATGAAGACTGAAACCAAGAATGTTGTTCTTATGCTGGAAATTTGACTGCTAAGATTCTCTTAATAAAGTTTTACAGTTTTCTGCAAATAATTCTTTCACACTGTTGTTAAATTTATTTCTAGATTTTTAATACTCCTGATAAGTGTATATTTTATGAAAGTTTAAATCCTGTGCTTGAGATGGTATATAAAGATAAAATGTTGGTACATTGATTTTCTATCATAGATAGATAGGAAGCTGGAAACTTTCATAGGGGGATGCCAGCAGCTGCACAGATAGAAAAGACCACATGGGACCAGGCATGTCCACCATGGGGGTTCCACTTCCCTTTTTTTAGCACACGCACAGTAAGAAAGAAATGAGCAACATGGAGTAACTCAGGCTGAGGACCTGCCTGTATAATAAAAGTTTAGGGTGGGGGCTGCCAGAGATTCATGCCCTATGCAGATGGTACACCTGGTCCTATCCAGTTGTTTGTACCCTATGATACTGCCTCCCCACTAGCTTATCTATAAAAACTGCTGCATTTCACTGCAGGATGGCAACCCTTTTTTCGGGACCACCCTCTGTAGCAGAGAGTTGTTTTCTTTCTTTCTCCTATTAAATTTCTGCTCTAAACCTCATTCTTTGTGTGTCCGTGTCCTTAATTTCCTTGTCTGTGAGACCAAGAACTCTCAGTGTTACCCTAGACCATGAGGCCATTTCAATGCTAGCTGTGGATCTGTTGTATTTGGCTTTTATTTCAGTGAAGCATGTTCTTTCTATTCCCAGTGTTTTGAGGGTTTATATCATGATGACAATGTTGAGTTTTATTAAATGCTTTTTCAGCATCAATTGAAATGATCATTTTTTAAATTCTTCATTCCGTTGATACGATTTATCACATAAATTAATTTGTGTATGTTGACCCATCCTTGTATCCCAGGGATAAATCTCACTTGGTCATGATGAATATTCTTTCTAATATATTGTTGAATTTGATTTGCTGGTATTTTGTTGAGGATTTCTGCATCATTGTTCATCAGTGATTTTTGGCCGGTAGCTTTCTTTTTTTTTTTGATATGTCTTTGTCTGGTTTTGGTATGAGGGCAATACTGGTCTCATAGAATTAGTTTGAAAATATTCCATCTTCCTCTATTTTTCAAAATAGTTTGAGTAGGATTGGTATTGGTTTTTCTTTTAATGTTGGGTAGAATTCAGCAGTGAAGCCAGTGAATTCAACAGCGAAGAAAAGTCCCAGGCTTTTCTTTACTAGAAGACTTTTATTATGGCTTTGATGTTACTTGTTATTGGTCTGTTCAGGTTATGGTTTTCTTCCTGCTTCAGTCTTGAGAGGTTATATCTAGGAATTAGTCCATTTGGTCTAGATTTTTCAATTTATAGGCATATATTTGCTCATAGGAGCCAGTAATGATCGTTTGACTTTCTGCAGCATCAGTTTTAATGTCTCCTTGTTCATTTCTTTTTTCTTCCTTTTTTTTTCACAGAATTGCACTCTGTCGCCTAGGCTGGAGTGCAGTGGCGTAGTCTTAAGCTCGCTAGAACCTCCATTTCCTGGAATCAAGCAATTTTCTTGCCTCAGCCACCCTAGTAGCTGGGCTTACATGCACCTGCCACCACACCTGGCTAATTTTTGTATTTTTAGTAGAGATGGGGTTTTGTCATGTTGACCAGGCTGGTCTTGAGTTCCTGGCCTCAAGTGATCTGCCTGCCTCAGCCTCCCAAATAGTTTTTTTTATTTCTGATTTTATTTAGTTGGATTTTCTCTTTTTTTCTTAGTCTGGCTAATGGTTTGTCAATTTTAGTTAACTTATTAAAAAACAACTTTTGTAGGTTGCCTGTTCACTCTGATGGTAGTTTCTTTAGCTGTGCAGAAGCTCTTTAGTTTAATGAGATCCCATTTGTCAATTTTGGCTTTTGCTGCCGTTGCTTTTGGTGTTTTAGACATGAAGTCCTTGCCCATGCCTATGTCCTGAATGGTACTACCTAGATTTTCTTCTAGGGTTTTTATGGTATTAGGTCTAACATTTAAGTCTCTAATCCATCTTGAATTAATCTTCGTATAAGGAGTAAGGAAAGGATCCAGTTTCAGCTTTCTACTTATGGCTAGCCAATTTTCTACAGGCAACCTACAGAATGGGAGAAAATTTTTGCAATCTACTCATCTGACAAAGGGCTAATTTCCAGAATCTACAAAGAACTCAAACAAATATACAAGAAAAAAAAAACAACCCCATCCAAAAGTGGGGAAAGGATATGAACAGACATTTCTCAAAAGAAGACATTCATGCAGCCAACAGACACATGAAAAAATGCTCATCATCACTGGCCATCAGGGAGATGCAAATCAAAACCACAATGAGATACCCTCTCACACCAGTTAGAATGGCAATCATTAAAAAATCAGGAAACAATAGGTGTTGGAGAGGATGTGGAGAAATAGGAACACTTTTACACTGTTGGTGGGATTGTAAACTAGTTCAACCATTATGGAAAACAGTATGGCGATTCCTCAAGGATCTAGAACTAGATGTACCATATGACCCAGCCATCCCACTACTGGGTATATACCCAAAGGATTATAAATTATGCTACTACAAAGACACATGCACACGTATTGCGGCACTATTCACAATAGCAAAGACTTGGAATCAACCCAAATGTCCATCAGTGACAGACTGGATTAAGAAAATGTGGCACATATACACCACGGAATACTATGCAGCCATAAAAAAGGATGAGTTTGCGTCCTTTGTAGGGACATGGATGCAGCTGGAAACCATCATTCTTAGCAAACTATCACAAGAAGAGAAAACCAAACACCGCATGTTCTCACTCATAGGTGAGAACTGAACAATGAGCTCACTTGGACTCGGGAAGGGGAACATCACACACTGGGGCCTATCATGGGGAGGGGGGAGGGGGGAGGGATTGCATTGGGGAGTTATACCTGATATAAATGATGAATTGATGGGTGCTGACGAGTTGATGGGTGCAGCACACCAACATGGCACATGTATACATATGTAACAAACCTGCACGTTATGCACATGTACCCTAGAACTTAAAGTATAATAAA
>NC_045445.1:93950013-93999394 GCF_002776525.5 Piliocolobus tephrosceles | reverse complement strand
CATGGATGCAGCTGGAAACCATCATTCTTAGCAAACTATCACAAGAAGAGAAAACCAAACACCGCATGTTCTCACTCATAGGTGGGAACTGAACAATGAGCTCACTTGGACTCGGGAAGGGGAACATCACACACTGGGGCCTATCATGGGGAGGGGGGAGGGGGGAGGGATTGCATTGGGGAGTTATACCTGATATAAATGATGAATTGATGAGTGCTGACGAGTTGATGGGTGCAGCACACCAACATGGCACATGTATACATATGTAACCTGCACGTTATGCACATGTACCCTAGAACTTAAAGTATAAAAAAAAAAAAAAAAATACAGAGAAGTGGAAAAAAAAAAAAAACAACTTTTGTTTTATTGCTCTTTTCTAGTTTTTTTTTTTTCCATTTCAATTTCTTTTATTTCTGCTCTGCTCTTTATTCTTCTACTAATTTTTGGTTTGGTTTGCTCTTTCTTTGCAGCCCTTTAAGATGCATAATTAGATTATTTGAAGTTTTTACTTTTTTTGATGTAGGCACTTATAGCTATAAACCTCTTTCTTAGTACTGCTTTTGCTGTATCCCATAGGTTTTGGCATGTTGCGTTTCCATTATCATTTGTTTCAATAAATTTTTAAATTTCCTTCTTAACTTCATTGACCCATTAATCATTCAGGAGCAGACTGTTGAGTTTTCATGTATTTGTATAGTTTCCAAAATTCCTCTTGTTATTCATTTCTAGTTTTATTCCATTGTAGTCTGACAAGAAGCTTGATATTATTTCAATTTTTAAAATGTTTTGTGACCTAACATATGGTCTATCCCTGAGAATGATCTGTGTGCTGAGGAAAAGAATGTGTATTCTGTAGCTGTTGGATGAAATGTTCTGTAAATATCTGTTAGATCCATGTGGTCTATAGTGCAGATTAAGTCTGGTTTTTTGTTGTTGTTGTTGAGTTTCTGTCTGGAAGATCTGTCCAATGCTGAATGTGGGGTACTGAAGTCTCTATTATTGTATTGCAGCCTATCTCTCTCTTTAGCTCTAATAGTATTTGTTGTATATATCTGGGTGGTCCAGTGTTGGGTGTATATATATTTAAAATTGTTACATTCTTTTGATGAATTGACCCCTTTATTATTATATATAGTGACCTTTTGCCTCCTCTCAAAGTTTTTGTTTTGAAATCTATTTTTTTCTTTATTCTGTTTTTATCTTTTATATTAAGTTCAGGCATACATACATTAAGTTCAGGTGCAGGTTTGTTATACAGGTGAACTTGTGTCATGGGGGTTTGTTGTACAGATTATTTTGTCACCTAGGTATTAAGCCTGGCACTCATGAGCTATTTTTCCTGATCCTCTCCCTCCTCCCATCCTCCACTCTTTGGTAGGCCTCAGTGCCTGTCGTTCTCCTCTGTGTGTCCATTTTTTCTCATTTTTGGCTCCCACTTGTAAGTGAGAACATGCAATATTTAGTATTCGGTTCCTGCATTACTTTGCTAAGTATAATGACCTCCAACTCCATCCATGTTCCATCAGTGGATATAATGTCATTCATTTTTATGGCTGCATACTATTCAGTGGTATATATGTGCTACTTTTTTTTTTTTTATCCAGTCTACCATTGATGAGATTTTAGGTTGATTCCATGTTTTTGGTATTGTTAATAGTGCTGCAGTGAAAACACGTGTGCATGTGTCTTTATGATAGAACAATTTATATTTCTTTGGCTATATACCCAGCAATGGGATTGCTGGATAGAATGGTAGTTCTGTTTTCAGGTCTTTGGGGAATTACCACACTGTTTCCCACCATGGTTGAACTAATTCCACTTCCACCAACAGTGAATAAGTGTTTCTTTTTCTTCATAACGTCACCAGCATCTGTTATTTATTTATTTTATTTATTTATATACTTTTTAATGATAGCCATTCTGACTCATGTGAGATGATATCTCACTGTGGTTTGAATTGCATTTCTCTAATGATCAGTGATGTTGAGTTTTATTTCATATGCTTGTTGGCTGCATGCATGTCTTCTTTTGAAAGTGTCTGTTCATATCCTTGGCCCACTTTTTAAAGGTATTGTTTGTTTGTTTGTGGGTTTTTTTTGCTTTGTTTTTTGAGACAGAATCTCAGACTATTGCCCAGGTTGGAGTGCAGTGGTGCGATCTCCACTCACTACAAACTCTGCCTCCCATGTTCAAGCAATTCTACTGCCTCAGCCCCCCTAGTAGCTGGGATTACAGGTGTGCACCACCACACCCATCTGATTTTTGTGTTTTTGGGAGAGACGGGGTTCTGCCACATTGGCCAGGATGGTCTCGAACTCCTGGCCTCAAGTGATCTGCCCGCCTCGGCCTTCCAAAGTGCTGGGATTACAGGTGTGAACCACTGCGCCTGGCCTGTCGTTTTTGTTTGTTTGTTTGTAAATTTGTTTAAGTTCCTTATAGAGGCTGGATACTAGACTTTAAACAGATGCACAGTTTGCCATAATTTTCTCCCATTCTGTGTGTTGTGTGTTCACTCTCTGGATAGTTTCTTTGCTGTGCAGAAGCTCTTTAGTTTTTTTAGATCCCATTTGTCAATTTTTGCTTTTGCTGCAATTGATTTTGGCATCTTTGGTATGAAATCTTTGTCCTTTCCTATGTCCAGAATGATATTGCCTAGGTCATCTTCCAGGATTTTTATAGTTTTGGGTTTTACATTTAAGTTCTTAATCCATCTTTGATTAATTTTTGTATAAGAAGTGGTCCAGTTTCAATCTTTTGCATATAGTTAGCCAGTTATCCCAGCACCGTTTGTTGAATAGGGAGTCCTTTCTACATTGCTTGTTTTTGTCAACTTTGTTGAAGATCAGATGATAATAGGTGTGAAGTGTGCAGCATTATTTCTGGACTGTGTATTCTACTTCGTTGGTCTATGTGTCTGTTTTGCCATCAGTACCATGCGGTTTTGCTTATTGTAGCCTCATCGTGTAATATAAAATGAGGTAATATGATGCCTCTGGCTTCGTTCATTTTGCTTAGGATTGCCTTGGCTATTCAGGCTCTTTTTTGATTCCATATGAATTTTTTCTTTTAGTTTTTTTTCTTTTCTTTTTTTAAATTTTACTTTAAGTTCTGGGATAAATGTGCAGAACCTGCAGGTTTGTTATATAGGAATATGTGTGCCGTGGTGATTTGCTGCATGTATCAACCTGTCATCTAGGTTTTAAGCCCCGTATACACTAGGTATTTGTCCTAATGCTCTCCCTCCCCTTGCCCCCCACCTCCTGACAGGCATGGGTGTGTGATGTTCCCCTCCCTGTCTCCATGTTTTCTCATTGTTCAACTCCCACTTATGAGTGAGAACATGTGGTGTTTGGTTTTCCATTCCTGTGTTAGTTTGCTGAAAATGATGGTTTCCAGCTTCATCCATGTTCCTGCAAAAGACATGAACTCATTCTTTTTTATGGCTGCATAGTATTCCACGGTGTGTATGTGCCACATTTTCTTTATGCAGTCTATCATTGATGGGTATTTGGGTTGGTTCCAAGTCTTTTCTATTGTAAATAGTGCTGCATTAAACATATGTGTGCATGTGTCTTTATAGTAGAATGATTTATAATCCTTTAGGTATATACCCAGTAATGGGATTGCTGGGTCGAATGGTATTTCTGGTTCTACTTCCTTGAGGAATCGTCATACTGTCTTCCACAATGGTTGAACTAATTTACACTCCCACCAACAGTGTAAAAGCATTCCTATTTCTCCACATCCTCTCCAGCATCTGTTGTTTCCTGACTTTTTAATGATTGCCATTTTAATTGGCGTGAAATGGTATCTCATTGTGGTTTTGATTTACGTTTCTCTAATGACCAGTGATGATGACCTTTTCATATGCTTGTTGGCCGCATAAATGTCTTCTTTTGAGAAGCGTGTGTTCATATCCTTCACCCACTTTTTGATGGGGTTGTTTGTTTTTTCTTGTAAATTTATGTCCCTTTTAGATTCTGAATATTAGACCTTTGTCAGATGGCTACATTGCAAAAATTTTCTCCCATTCTGTAGGTTGCGTGTTCACTCTGATGATAGTTTCTTTTGCTGTGCAGAAGCTCTTTAGTTAGATCCCATTTGTCAATTTTGGCTTTTGTTGCAATTGCTTGTTATTT
The DNA here is from genome assembly GCF_002776525.5 of Piliocolobus tephrosceles. Lineage (NCBI taxonomy): Eukaryota > Metazoa > Chordata > Mammalia > Primates > Cercopithecidae > Piliocolobus > Piliocolobus tephrosceles. The sequence goes on along the minus strand of NC_045445.1, from coordinate 93,995,255 downwards.
TAGTCACAAAGTCTTTGCCCATGCCTGTGTCCTGAATGGTATTGCCTAGGTTTTCTTCCAGGGTTTTTATTGTTTTTGGTTTTATGTTTAAGTCATTAATCCATCTTGAGTTAATTTTTTTTTTTTTTTTTTTGAGATGGAGTCTCGCTCTGTCACCCAGGTTGGAGTGCTGTGGCCAGATCTCAGCTCACTGCAAGCTCTGCCTCCCGGGTTCACGCCATTCTCCTGCCTCAGCCTCCCGGGTAGCTGGGACTACAGGCGCCTCCACCTCGCCTGGCTAGTTTTTTTGTAGTTTTTAGTAGAGACGGGGTTTCACCGTGTTATCCAGGATGGTCTTGATCTCCTGACCTCATGATCCGCCCGTCTCAGCCTCCCAAAGTGCTGGGATTATAGTCTTGAGCCACCGTGCCCTGCCTTGAGTTAATTTTTGAATAAGGCATAAGGGAGAAGTCCAGTTTCTGTTTTCTGCATATGGCTAGACAGTTTTCTCAACACCATTTATTAAATAGGGAATCCTCTCCTCATTGCTTGTTTTTGTCAGGTTTGTCGAAGATCAGATGGTTGTAGATGTGTGGTGTTATTTCTGAGGCCTCTGTTTTGTTCCATTGGTCTATATATCTGTTTTGGTACCAGTGCCATGCTGTTTTGGTTTCTGTAGCTTTGTAGTATAGTTTCAAGTCAGGTAGTGTGATGCCTCCAGCTTTGTTCTTTTTGCCTTGGATTGTCTTGGCTCTATGAGCTCTTTTTTGATTCTATGTGAAATTTAAAATAGTTTTTTTCTGGTTCTGTGAAGAAAGCCAATGGTAGCTTGATGGGAATAGCATTGAATCTATAAATTTCTTTGGGCAGGGTGGCCATTTTCACGATATTATTTCTTTCTATCGATTAGCATTGAGCGTTTTTCCATTTGGTTGTATCCTCTCTTATTTCCTTGAGCAGTGGTTTGTAGTTCTCCTTTTAGAGGTCCTTCATGTCCCTTGTAAGTTGTATTCCTAGGTATTTTATTATGTTTGTAGCAATTGTGAATGGGAGTTCACTCATGATTTGGCTCTCTGCTTGTCTGTTATTGGAGGATAGCGATGCTTGTGACTTACACACATGGATGTTTTATCCTGAGGCTTTGCTGAAGTTGTTTATCAGCTTGAGGAGTCTGGGGGTGAGACGATGGGGTTTTCTAAATATACAATCATGTCATCTGCAACAAGAGACAATTTGATCTTCTCCCTTCCTATTTGAATACCCGTTTTCTTGCCTGATTGCCCTAGCCAGAACTTCCAATACTATGTTGAATAGGAGTGGTGAGAGAGGGCATCCTTGTGCTGGTTTTCAAAGGAATGCTTCCAGCGTTTGCCCGTTCACTATGATATTGGCTATGTGTTTGAAATAAATAGCTCTTATTATTTTGAGATATGTTCCATCAATATGTAGTTTATTGAGATTTTTTAGCATGAAGGGCTGTTTAATTTTATTTTAGGCCTTTTCTGCATCTATTTAGATAATCACGTGGTTGTTGTCATTGATTCTATTTATGTGATGGATTACATTTATTGATTTTTTATGTTGAACCAGCCTTGCTTCCCAGGGATGAAGGGGACTTGATCATGTTGGATAAGATTTCTGATGTGCTGGTGGATTCGGTTTGCCAGTATTTTATCGAGGATTTTTGCATTGGTGTTCATCAGGGATATTGGTCTGAAATTTTCTTTTTTTGCTATGTCTCTGCCAGGTTTTGGTATCAGGATGATGTTGGCCTCATAAAATGAGTTAGGGAGTAGTCTCTCTTTTTCTATTGTTTGGAATAGTTTCAGAAGGAGTGGTACCAGCTCCTCTTTGTAGAATTCGGCTGTGAATCCATCTGGTCCTGGGCTTTTTTTGGTTGGTAGGCTATTAATTGCTGCCTCATTTTCAGAACTTGTTATTGGTCTATTCAGGGATTCAACTTCTTCCTGGTTTAGTCTTGGGAGGGTGTATGTGTCCAAGAATTTATCCATTCTAGATTTTGTAGTTTATTTGCATAGAGGTGTTTATAGTATTCTCTGATGGTAGTTTATATTTTTGTGGGATCAGTGGTGATATCCCCTTTATGATTTTTTATTGTGTGTATTTGATTCTTCTCTCTTCTTTATTAGTCTGGCTAGCGGTCTATTTTGTTAATCATTTCAAAAAAACCAGCTCCTGGATTCATTTACTTTTTGAAGGGTTTTTTGTGTCTCTGTCTCCTTCAGTTCTGTTCTGATCTTAGTTATTTCTTGTCTTCTGCTGGCTTTTGAATTTGTTTGCTCTTGCTTCTTGAGTTCTTTTAATTATGATGTTAGGGTGTCAATTTTAGATCTTTCCCGCTTTCTGATGTGGGCATTTAGTGCTATAAATTTCTCTCTTAACAGTGCTTTAGCTGTGTCCCAGGGATTCTGGTATGTTTTCTCTTTGTTCTCATTGGTTTCAAAGAACTTCGTTATTTCTGCCTTGATTTCATTATTTACACAGTCATTCAGGAGCAGGTTGTTCAGTTTCCATGTTGTTGTGCAGTTTTGAGGGAGTTTCTTAAACCTGAGTTGTAATTTGATTGCACTGTGGTCTGAGAGACTGTTTGTTACAATTTCCGTTCTTTTGCATTTGCTGAGGCATGTTTTACTTCCAATTATATGGTCGATTTTAGAATAACTGCTGTGTGGTGCTGAGAAGAATGTATATTCTGTTGATTTGGGTGGAAAGTTCAGTAGATGTCTGTTAGGTCAGCTTGATCCAGAGCTCAGTTCAAGTCCTGAATATCCTTGTTAATTTTCTTTCTCATTGATCTGTCTAATATTGGCAGTGGAGTGTTAAAAGTCTCCCACTATTATTGTTTGGGAGTCTAACTCTCCTTGTAGGTCTATAAGAACTTGTTTTATGAATCTGGTTGCTCCTGTATTTGGGTGCATATATATTTAGGATAGTTAGCACTTCTTGTTGCATTGATCCCTTTACCATTATGTAATGACCTTCTTTGTCTTTTTTTATCTTTGTTGGTTTAAAGTCTGTTTTATCAGAGACTAGCATTGCAACCCATGCTCTTTTCTGCTTTCTATTTGTTTGATGGATATTCCTCCATTCCTTTATTTTGAGGCTATGTGTGTCTTTGCACATGAGATGAGTCTCCTGAGTACAGCACACCAAGAAGTCTTGACTCTTTATCCAATTTGCCAGTCTGTGTCTTTAATTGGGGCATTTTGCCCATTTACATTTAAGGTTAATATTGTTATGTGTGAATTTGATCCTGTCGTCATGATACTAGCTGGTTATTTTGCACATTAGTCAATGCAGTTTCTTCATAGTGTCTTTGGTCTTTTTATATTTTGGTGTGTTTTTGCAGTGGCGGTACCAGTTTTTCCTTTCCATAAGGCCAGCCTGGTGGTAACAATATCCCTCAGCATTTGCCTGTCTGGAATGGATTTTATTTCTCTTTTGCTTATGAAGCTTAGTTTGGCTGGATATGAAATTCTGGGTTGAAAATTCTTTTCTTTAAGAATGTTTAATATTGGCCCCTACTCTCTTCTGGCTTGTAGGGCTTCTGCAGAGAGATTCACTGTTAGTCTGATGGGCTTCCTTTTGTAGGTAGCCTGACCTTTCTCTCCAGCTGCCCTTAACATTTTTGCCTTCATTTCCACCTTGGAGAATCTAACGATTATGTGTCTTGGGGTTGGTCTTCTCGAGGAGTATCTTTGTGGTGTTCTCTGTATTTCCTGAATTTGGATGTTGGCCTGTCTTGCTAGATTGGGGAAGTTCTCCTGAATAATATCCCAAAGTGTGTTTTCCAACCTGCTTCCATTCTCCTTGTCACTTTCAGGTACAACAATCAATCACAGGTTTGGTCTTTTCACATGGTTTCATATTTCTTGGGAGCTTTGCTCATTTCTTTTCATTCTTTTTTCTCTAATCTTGTTTTCATGCCTTATTTCAGTAAGTTGATCTTCAATCTCTGATATCCTTTCTTCTGCTTGATTGATTTGGCTATTGATACTTGTGTATGCTTCACGACATTTTCATTCTGTGTTTTTCAGCTGCATCAGGTCTTTTATATTCCTCTTTAAGCTGATTATTCTAGTTAGCAGTTCCTGTAACCTTTTATCAAGTTCTTAGCTTCCTTGCATTGGGTTGGAACATGCTCCTTCAGCTCAGAGGTGTTTTTTATTACCCACCTTCTTAAGCCTACTTCTGTCAATTCATCAATCTCATTCTATCTAGTTTTGTATCTTTGCTGGAAAGGAGTTGTGATCATTTGGAGGAGAAGAGGAACTTTGGTTTTTGGAATTTTCAGCATTTTTGCACTGTTTTTTCCCCATCTTCATGAATTTACCTACCTTAGTCTTTGAGCCTGATGACTTTTGGATGGGGTTTTTGTGTGGGGGTCCTTTTTGTTGATGTTGATGTTGTTGCTTTCTGTTTTTTTAGTTTTTCTTCTAACAGTCAAGTCCCTCATCTGTATATCTGCTGGAATTTGCTGGAGGTCCACTCCAGACTCTGTTCACCTTGTTATCACCTGTGAAGGCTGCAGAACAGCAAAGATTGCTACCTGTTCCTTCCTCTCGAAGCTTCATCTCAGAGGGGCACTGGCCTGCTGTCAGCTGGAGCTCTCCTGTATGAGGTACCTGTTGACCCTTGTTGGGAGGTCTCTCCTAGTCAGGAGGCATGGGGGTCAGGGACCCACTTGAAGAGGTAGTCTTTCCCTTAACAGAGCTGGTGCGCCATGCTGGGAGAATTCCTCATGTCAGGATCAGCTGCTCTCTTCAGAGCCAGCAAGCAGAAAAGATTAAATCCACTGAAGCTGCCCCCACAGCCGCCACTTACCCCAAGTGCTCTGTCCCAGTGATATGGTAGTTTTATCTGTAAGCCCTTGACTGGGGCTGCTGCATTTCCTTCAGAGATGCCCTGCCCAGTGAGGAGAAATCTAGAGAAGCAGTCTGGCCATAGCCACTTTGCTCTGCTCTGGTGAATTTCACCCAGTCCAAACCTCCCAGCCTCCTTAGCACTATCAAGAGAAAACCGCCTACTAAAGCCTCAGTAATATACCCCTCCCCAACCAAGCTCGATCATCCCAGGTTGACCTCATACTGGTGTGCTGGCAGTGAAAATTTCAAGCCAGTGGTTCTTAGCTTGCTGCGCTCTGTGGGAGTGGTACCCGCTGAGCGAGACCACTTGGCTTCCTGGCCTCAGCCCCCTTTCTGGGGTAGTGAGTTGTTCCGTCTCTCTGGGGTTCCAGATGCCACTGGGGTAAGAAAAAACTCTTACAACTAGCTCAGTGTCTGCCCAAACAACTGCCCAGTTTTGTGCTTGAAACCCAGGTCCCTAGTGATTTGGGCACACGAGGGAATCTCCTTATCTGTGGATTGCAAAAAACATGGGAAAAACATAGTATCCAGTAGCTCAGTCCCTCATGGCTTCCCTTGGCTGGGAGAGGGAGGTCCCCTGGCTCCTTGCACTTCCCAAGTGAGGTGATGTCCCCCCACCGCCCTGCTTCTTCTAGCCCCTCTCAGGCTGCACCCACTGGTTGACCAGGCCCAATGAGATCAGCCAGGTACCTCAGTTGGAAATGCAGAAATCCCCGCCTTCTGTGTTGGTCTCACTGGGAGCTGCAGACTGGAGCTGTTTCTATTCGGCCATCTTGGCTGCTCTATCAGTTTTATATTTAGTACTCCCTTAAGGATCTCTTGTCAGGGTTGTCTAGTCGTAATGAATTCCCTTTGCACTTGCTTGTCTGGAAATGATTTTTTTCCCTCCTTTCCTTATGAAGCTTAGTTTGGTGGCATATGAAATTCTTGGTTGAATTTTCTTTTCTTTAAGAATGCTGAAAATAAAGCCCCAGTCTCTCCTGGCTTGTAAAGTTTCTGCTGAGAAACCCACTGTTAACCTGATGGGGTTTCCTTTGTATGTGATCTGACTTTTTTCTGTAGCTGCCTTTAGGACTTTTTTTTTTTAGCATTGACTTTTGACAGTCTAGTGACTACGTGCCTTGATGATGTCCATGTTGTATAGTATCTTGCAGGTGTTCTCTGGATTTCTTGTATCTGGATGTCTATCTGGATGTCTATCTCTAGCAAGAATAAGAAAGTTTTCTTGAATTATTCCCTCAAGTATGCTTTCCAAATTGTTTTCTTTTTCTCATTCTCTCTCAGAAATGCCAATAATTCATGTTTCATTACTTCACACAATTCCATATTTCTTGAAGACTTTGCTCATTTTTTAAAATTATTTTTTCTTTATTTTCATCTGACTGAGTTACTTTGAAAGACCAGTCTTCAAGCTCTGAATTCTTTCTCTGCTTTGTCCAGTCTATTGGGAAATCTTTCAGTTGTATTTTTTAAATCCATAGGTGAGTTTTTCAATTGCTTTAGGAGTTTCTTTGTGTGGATTTTCCACCTTGTCTTGGATCTCATTGAACTTCCTTGCAATCCATGCTTTGAATTCTTTGTGTGTCATTTCTGAGTTTTCATTTGGGTTAGGGACTATTTCCAGAGAGCTAGAGCAATATTTTGGTGGTATCACTACATTCAGATTTTTTATGGTGCCAAAATTTTTACACTGGCTCCCTCTCATCTGGAGATGCTGACACTTCAGATTTTTGTAATTATTTTTGTGCAGGTAGAATTTTTCCTTTTTCTTTCTTGCTCTATAATATGTTTTATTATTTTTCTTTCTCTTTCCCCCTTTCCTAAGTTATGTGACTATAGAGAATGTTCGATAGGGTCTTTTGGCTTTGCTTCTATATCTCTATGCAATTGTTTCAGCGGATTTTATATTGGCATGTGCAGTTCAATCTGTGAGACAGTAGATGGCACATATAGGTAAGAGCCAACTGTGGCCAACATGGCTGAGTATATACTTCTTCTTTGTTTATGGAGAGGAGCCCTCAGTTGCTTCAGGCAATGGATTGATTCATGGAATGTCAGTTGGTCTGAGCTTTCTGCTCAGCCTCGGGAGAGTGGGGGCCATGAAGGAGAGAACCAGATCAGGCAGGCCCACCTACAGGTCCCCCAGTGGCAAGTACAAGGACCAGTGGCTAGGGAAAATCCAGTGGATGGCCATCAAGCACCCAAAAGCTTGCCTAGGCATGGAGCTGGGAAACCTTTTTGGCCCCAAGTTCTCTGCATGGGGACTGGGAGTGGCCTAAGCTCTAAATCCAGGAGAGTAGGTATTCCAGATGCCTGGAGATGTACCTGGGCATGTAGTGGAGAGCCCCCTACACTGCACCAAGATTTCTGCATAGGAGGGTTGGGATGACTGAGGCTGCTGCTTCAGATGAGCAGATGCTCTCTGAATGCCTAGAGATCTGCCTGAATTTGGAGCAGAGAGGGCCTTCTGCACCACCATCTATATTCAGGAAGGGTGGGGTGGCTCAGGCTGCTGAACTAGATGAATGCCTCCTATTTTGAATTGCTTCTTTCATTCATTTATCTGTAAAATTTATGGGAATACCTCCTGCAAACCCACTCACTTTACCACAATATCTGCCCCAACCTACATTTGCAGTTTCATCATTCTCTAATCCCTGCACCGGGATTTCTCCAAATGTGGTTCTGAGACCACTTGTATTTGACTGCCTTCAGGAGACCTTGTTAAAATGCACCCTTCTGGGGTCACACTTCTGATCTATTGGGCCACAGTCTCTTGGGTGGGGAGCAAGAATCTACATTTTGATAATTTTGGAATGGTTCAAGACCTGACCTTGCACACGTCTTGGATGCCAGCTCTATTCCCCTCACAGGCCATATGAATCCTGTCCTTTCTGCTTCAAAATGCCCATCCAGAGCCTCTACATTGATTAACTTTTCCCTTCCTTCTAGAAAAGTTCAAAGGCTACCTCCTCCTCGAAGTCTTCACAAATACCTTAATCTAACTGTTTATAATCCTCTGCCATCTTAGCACTGTGGAAAATACATAAACTTGGAGTTAGAACATCATCAGTTTTAATGTAAGCACCATCCTTTCTAGCTGCATGGCCCTCCTGAGCCTTATTTCTTACATCTTTAAAATGGAACCAGCTCAACAAGCATAATGATGTAGGAAGAATCAAGACGCTGTACATGCAGCACCTGGCCGGTGGTAAGAGCTTGGTTATCACAAGTTATCTTCACCCTCTACCTTGTGTGGCATTATTTCTTCTATGACCTTGACTGCTCTCTGCACTGATCTGGGAGTTCCCTGGGAAAAGGTGTCTCCTTTTTTATTACCTCCCAGGAGCACCATGAGTGATGCTCTACTTGTAGTATACCTTGAAATGATTATTCTTAAAGACTAGCTCTCCTGACTTGAGAGTTTGCTCTGTGTTAGGTACCATTGTAACACTGGATGTTGACTATGTATGTTATTTAATACTTCCATCAACCCCATAAAGTAGGGAGAATCATTATGCCCATTTTAAAGATGAGAAATTGAGCCACAAAGCAGCTAAGGGAAGTTGTCCAAAATCTCACTGCTGGGTGGTATTTCAAGTATGTGAATACAGATAGCTTGATGCTACAGCTAACTTATTCTTAGCCAGTGCATTATATTCCTTTCCAAGAGAGAGTGGACTGCCCTACTGGCATTATGCAGAGGTCAATAGTTGGGCAGAGATAGGAGAACAGCCCTCTGCAGATCCAGAGTCTGCACTTTTTCCATGGTTCCACGCTGGATCTGCTCAGTTCCTCTCTTGATCATGCTCAATTCTGTTGTGCCAGGTTTTTAGTTAAACAGTGTTTTATTTAGCTTCTTCCAGTGCCACTCAGGAGCTGACAGGCCTAGTGGTACAGTTTCTGTCCTTAAGTTTCTTTCTGAGGAAAAGTAAATAAGCAGCATAAATCAAACAACTGGAGCCTGCAGTTACCACCAGCTCTGTCTAGGGCTGGTAATAGGAGGAGCAGAGTGAAATACACCTGAGCTATGGTGGCAATCAAGGCTGTTGAATGTCAACATCAATTTGCCTCTGATGATACCATCAGCCAATAGTGGAGGGTTTTCCAATCAACATGATATGGAAATCAGTGGTCATGACAGAGGCAGTGGGATCTCTTGGAAAGGAGAAAGGTGAAGGGCACCAAAGTCAAAAAGCCTAGCTTCCTGAGTCAGCCCTGCCAATAACCCAGGCCTCCATCTCCTTATCTATAAAATAGAAACATTGAAACCATCTAACCCCCTGGGAGCCTCAAATAAAGTCCAAGAGTAAACCTGGGATAAGAAAGAAGCTAGGCCTAGGGTCTGTGCCTTTGGGGTCTTCTCCTGGTCTTGTGGCCCCAACTTGCTTTGAGAACTTGAGCAAGCTGTTCCCATGTCCCTGAGATCACTTCCAATTCTAATCCTCCTGGACTCCAGGATCCTTTGCAATGTCCTTTCAACTTTCATTTCAATTAAAATGAAAACCCTATATCCACTTCATTTTGACTTTCTTCACCCTAAGTCTTCATAGATAGAGTGCAGATCACAATCCCAGCCCAGTATGTCTCACACGGTCCCTGGTTATGTGACAAAGACAGCCAAAGAAAGAATGACACTAACAATGAGAATATTAATAGCTAGAATTTTCTGAGTATTGACTAGGTATCAGTCAACATGCAGTGCTCCAGTTAATCCTCACAACAATCTGAGATACTCTCATTATTCACATTTTACACCTGGAGAAACTGATGCCCAGGAAAGTCAGAATCTTACTCAAAAAGAATGAGTAAGTTTGATTTAAAACCAAAACAAAACAAAATCATCTAACCCTATTCCTAGAGCCTGTGCTTTGCTGTGTTCTTACAAAAGCTGGGCTATGAAGAGCTGCCATGGCAGGCTTCCCTGTAGGGAGTTCAAAGGAGCTTCAGTGACTTGTGCACATCTCTGCATGTTCTCTCTCTCTCTCTCTCTCTCTCTCTCTCTCTCTCTCTCTCCCCCGCCCCCCGCATTTCTGCTTATCTCTGCCTTAGTTTTTGTGTTGGCCTCATTATCTGTACAGAACTTTTTCATAAGCAGGAAACAAGGCATCGCTCAACTCTTATTGTAGAAATTTCTGCAAAAAGCAGAGACTTTTTTCCTCCCCATGTCTAAATCTCAGTCCCCAAAAAGAGTTCTGGTTGGCTCTACCAGGACTACCTGCCTGGTAAATCAATCCCTTACACCTAACAGTGGGGTTCTGTGGTAGCTTAGGCCTCAGCATGTGCCAATGCTGGAGGCCAGAAGAATATGCCTATGAACTGAATGAGGCATTCAGGAGGCAAGAAAGCCACTGTGCAGAACCTTGGCCATTTAATTCACAGTCTAAATGATGCATCAATTCCAAGGGTTCAATGGAACAGAAAATCAAGATGCAGTAAATAGGAGGCAGTCTGGAGAGTATTGACAAAAGTTCTGGCCCAATCCAGAGGGACACATACCCATAGTCTCAAGTGAGGGCAGGAGGGAAGTCATGACCCCCAGCATGGGCAGTACAACTCACTTAATTCACCTGCAGCATATGAAGGGACTGGGTGTTCTTGAGCTCCATCTATCTATCTGCCCTCCTCCATCAGCATTGCATACAATAAAACTCAAGATGATAAATGAAATTAATTGTCTATTGATTATAGTGTGTAGGACCATCTCCAGTCCTTTGAAAGATCCTTTCCATGACACTAATTGCTGGGGGTTGGCATATTTTAACATGGGACTTGGAACACAGGGGCCCTTCCTGGTAAAATGCCACCTGGGTCAGAGAATGGCTTGACAAATGGTGACAAACTGTGTTGTCAGCAACTGCACTGAATTAAATAGTAATGACAGAGGGGACCACTGAAGACAGCATATGCAATTATGAGGAACATTTCAGAACATGGACAAAAGTGCCACTCAAACTTGGAGAAAATAACTTCATCTAATTCTGCTTCAGTCAGCTGAAACATCCCATCAAAATCTGAGTTACTTTGACAAACAAGTGAAATGTCCCTTCATTTTCCAGGAGACAAGCTTTTTCCTTCATGAGTCCAGCCAGAGCTGGCTTAGAGCCAGAACTAGTTTTATTAATCCTACATATCATTCAACTTTGAGCTCTACAGGGAACAGAAAAACAAAGTTTACCTCACCCCTGGGGCTATCAAAACAGTTGATGAAACAAAAAAAAAACCTTCACAAATAGAAATGATTTTTTGCCCCAGTCATCTCAGCATCCAGTAGCCTGCCCTTGCAAGGGGCCAGAAGAGGTCACAAGAAGGGATAGAGGCTGAGGTCTGCTCCAAGTTCTTAAGGGTAACTAACCTGTGGAAAAGGACTACTCCTTGGAGCAGGAGCTAGTTCCCTCTATTCTGGGGACCATAGCTGCCCTAAAGAAGAGATAAGTGGCATTCTCTGAACCATGACAATCAGTCTCATCACATCCAGGCTCCTTTCTGAATCTAGACCAGGTAGAGAGGCCTGATGAACAGATTAGAGGCCCCGACAGCTACAGAGTTTCAGGAGTGGTCTGTGTGGCTGGAGGCTTCTAACACATAGCTTCTAGGTCCAGGTCTGCCTCTCACAGCTTCCCTTCTCTAGCCTTCAGGTTTCTCACATACTCAACAAAAAGGACAGGCTAAATTATGTCCAGAAACAACATTCTAAGATTTTAATCCTACATCCAACAGTGTTAATAGCTTAGATTCCAAAAAATTCAAGGGCCAAGGCCCAAAAAGAAGTGAGATGGAGAAAGAATATAGCCCCCAGTTTCTCCATAATATGCCATGGTGCGGTGAAGGTAACAGCACGACCCTGGGTGGTTCCCACTCTCTCCACCAAGCATTCCCTGCAAGTAGCGCTGTGAGCTGGAGCTGGAGTTCAAGGCCTACCTGTCTCTTTCTCACTCCATGATCTTAAGCTGACTTGGTTTTTGTATTTGGGCAATAGGCACAATAGACTTAGCTCCAGAGTCTTTGTGAGGATAAATGTGAGGGTCTAGCCTGGATCGGAGTTCAATGTGTATTAGTCAGGGTTCCCCAGAGGAAAAAAATCTGAGGTTTGTTTATAAAAGCATATACCCTCTCAAGAAAGAGTAAGTGAGCATCTTTTTTCATATGAATAAATGAGCAACGGAATGAAATGTGATACACTAATGCACACACATTTGTCACAAATATATTATCTCAAACACACATGCTAACGAACATGGACACGCTCACCCACGCCTTTGGAGAGACACGTTCACACACTCATGAAGCCATCACATGTGTGGAGGATTTATTAATGGAAATGTATCTCTCCCCTTTACTTGATTTATTTAGTCAAAGTACACATGAGATAATAATTATAGAGTTTCATAAGGGCTTCACTTATGTAGTGTCTAAACTTCACTTTTTCCCAAACCAGAACATTTTTATAAGTAATGAAAGTGGCTCTGCTTCAGGATTCGTGATCTTCCATGTGTACCAAGATGGGAGATGCCCTAGGGGTAAGCTCTCTGCATGATACTGAGTCATGTCCAGACCAAGAATCCAGCCTGGCAGTGTCACAGTCACTGGGGCCTTTTAGGATAGTGCCTGGACAGAGGAAAAGAGGGTGCTCATCCAGGGTGAGGGTCAGGATGATGCTCAGGGTCCTCGTAAGGCTAGGAGATAGAATAATACTGAGGACTCAGTTACAAATAGCTTATTCAAGGTAGAAAAGCCCTGGAGAACTAGGGAGTCAGCAAGGCTTGGCCTTGGAGCCCTGCCCCTGTAACTGGGGCCAGACTCTCCTTTAGCTCTTCCCTTCTATAACTGTAAGCTTTCAGTCTGCCTCTTCTTCTACCTTACCACCCATCAATGCTTCCCCTCATCTCCTTTGCAGGGATGTTATGGGAATCAAAGAAATTCGTAAGAAACACAGGACAGTGCCATCATGTGGCTGCAACATGATAAACGGCCATAACTTTTACCATTTAAACTAGGTTTTTGGTGCCCATTCATACATGCCACAAATTTTGGTAGTTACAGCTTGCAACCGCCTGTCCTCAAACGGCCTGTCCTCCCTGCTGTATCCCTTACTGATCCATTTCCTGTCACCAAATTAGGCAACTTCCTGTTATGTGGACAGGACCCCAACATCCCAGTTGAAGCCCTTATTCAGGTACTGTTCCCCATATCTGAGATCCCCTCCCTGCAACCTTATTCCATGGCACCCTGTCTCTGTGTATTGACATCCTACTTGTGGTGGACAGACTCCAGGGTGACTCCTATGATCTTGGACTCTTGATGTTTACAACCTTGTATAATCCTCTCCCCTTGGGTGTGGGCAGGACATATGACTTGCTTGTTTAAAAAGTATTTTAATTAATTTATGTTTTGAGATAATTGAAGATTCACATGCAGAGAGATCCCTATACTCTTCACCCATTTTCCCTCAATGGTAATATCTTGCAAAACTGTAGTACATTGTTACAGTCATGGTTTTAATATTGATACATTCAAAATGCAAAACATTTTATTTTTATTTATTTTATTTGTATTTTGTTATTTCAATAGACTTTTGGGGAATAGGTAGTGTCTGGTTACAAGGATAAGTTCTTTAGTGGTGATTTCTGAGATTTTGGTGCACCCATCACTTGAGCAGTGTATACAGTAACCAATGTGTAGTCTTTTATCCCTTAACCCACCTTCCACTCTTTTCCTTGAGTCCTCAAAGTCCATTGTATCATTCTTATGCCTGTACATCCTTAGCTCCCATTTATGAGTGAGAACACACAAATGTTTGGTTTTCCATTTGTGAGTTACCTCACTTAGAATAATGGTCTCCAATCCATCCAGGTTACTGCAAATGCTTTTATTTCATTCCTTTTGATGGCTGAGTAGTATTCCATGGTGTATTTTTACATTTGCTTTATCCACTCTTTGGTTGATGGGCATTTGGGCTGGTTCCATATTTTTGCAATTGTGAACTGTGCTGCTATAAACATGCATGAGCTAGTATCTTTTTCATATAATGACTTCTTTTCCTCTAGGTAGATACCCTGTAGTGGGATTGCTGGATCAAATAGTAGATCACTTTTAGTTCTTTAAGGAATCTCCACACTATTTTCCATAGTGGTTATAACAGCTTACATTCCCACCAGCAGTGTAAGAGTGCTCTGTTTTCACTACGTCGACGCCAACATCTATTATTTTTTGATTTTTTGATTATGGCCATTCTTGCAGGAGTAGGGTTGTGTCTCACTGTGGTTTTGATTTGCATTTCCCTGATAATTAGTGATGTAGAGCATTTTTTCATATGTTTCTTGACCATTTGTATATCTTCCTTTGAGAATTGTCTACTCATGTCCTTAATGCACTTTTTGATGGGATTTTTTTCTTGCTGATTTGTTTGAGTTCCTTGTAGATTCTAGATGTTAGTCCTTTGTCAGAGGTCTAGATTGCAAAGATTTTCTTCCACTCTGTGGGTTGCCTGTTTACTCTGCTGATTAGTTCTTTTGCTGTGCAAAAGGTTTTTAATTTAATTAAGTCCCATCTATTTATCTTTGTTTTTGTTGCATTTGCTTTTGGGTTCTTGGTCGTGAAGTCTTTGCCTAAGCCAAATGCCTAGAAGGATTTTTCTGATGTTATCTGCTGGAATTATTATGGTTTCAGGTTTTAGGTTTAAGTCTTTGATTCATCTTGAGTTGATTTTTGTATGAGGCGAGAGATGAGGATCCAGTTTTATTCTTCCATATGTGACTTGCCAATTATCCCAGCACCATTTGTTGAAGTGGGTGTCCTTTCCCCACTTTGTGTTCTTGTTTGCTTTGCTAAAGATCAATTGGCTGTAAGTATTTGGCTTTATTTCTGGGTTCTCATTTCTGTTCCATTGGTCTATGTGCCTATTTTTATACCAGTACCATGCTGTTTTGGTGAGTATAGCCTTATAGTATAGTTTGAAGTCAGGTAATGTGATGCTTCTAGATTTATTCTTTCTGCTTAGTCTTGCTTTGGCTATGTGAGCTCTATTTTGGTTTTGTATGAATGTTAGAATTGTTTTTTCTAGTTCTGGGAAAAATGATAATGGTATTTTGATGGGAATTGCATTGAATTTGTAGATCACTTTTGGCAGTATGGTCATTTTCACAATATTGATTCTACCCGTCTATGATCATGGGATGTGTTTTCAATTGTTTGTGTCATATATGATGTCTTTCAGCAGGGTTTTGCAGTTTTTCCTGTAGAGGTGTTTCACCTCCTTGGTTAGGTATACTCCTAAGTATTTTATTTTTTTGTAGCTATTGTAAGAAGTGTTGAGTCTTTGATTTGATTCTCAACTTGGTTGCCATTGGTATGTAGCAGAGCTACTGACTTGTGTACATTAATTTTGTATACTGAAACTTTGCTGAATTCATTTATCAAATCTAGGAGCTTTTCGTATAAGTCTTTAGGGTTTTTAGTTATATGATCATGTCATTGGCAAACAGTTACAGTTTGACTTCTTCACTGATTTGGATGCACTTTCTTTCTTTCTCTTGTCTGATTGTTCTGGCTAAGACTTCCAATAGTATGTTGAATAGAAGTGGTGAAAGTGGGCATCTTTGTCTTATTTCAGTTCTCAGGGGGAACGCTTTCAACATTTCCCCATTCAGTATAATGTTGGCTGTGGGTTTGTCATAGACGGCTTTTATTACCTTAAGGTATGTCCCTTTTGTTGAGCGTTTTAACCATAAAGGGATGCGGGACTTTGTCAAATGCTTTTTCTGCGTCTATTGAGATGATTATGTGATTTTTGTTTTTAATTCTGTTTAATTCTGTTTTGTTTTTAATTCTGTTTATTGACTTGCAGATGTTAAACCATCCCTGTATCCTTGGAATGAAGCCCACTTGATCATGGCGGATTATCTTTTTTGATATGCTTTTGGATTCAGTTTGCAGTATTTTATTGAGGATTTTTGCACCTATGTTCATCAGGGATATTGGTCTGTAGTTTTATTTTTTTGTTATGTCTTCCTGGTTTTGGTACTAGGGTGATACTGGCTTCATAGAATGACTTCAGGAGAATTTTCTGTTTCTCTGTCTTTTGGAGTAGTGTCAATAGGATTAGTACTAATTCTTTTTTTGAATATCTGATAGAATTCAGCTGTGAATCTGTCTAGTCCTGGGCTTTTTTGTTGGCAATTTTTGAATTACCTTTTCAGTCTCGCTGCTTGTTATTAGTCTGTTCAGAATTTCTATTTCTTCCTTGTTCAATCTAGGAAGGTTGTATATTTCCAGGAGTTTATCCATTTCCTCTAGGTTTTCTAGTTCATGCATATAAAGGTGTTCATAGTAGCCTTGAATGATCTTTTGTATTTCTGTGGTATTGGTTGTAATATCTCCTGTTTTGTTTCTAATTGAGCTTATTTGGATATTCTGTTTTCTTTTCTTGTTTAATCTTGCTAATGGCCTACCAATTTTATTTATTCAAGATGTAAAACATTCGTATCACCACAAGGATCTATTAATGCTTTCCTTTTATAGGCACACCCACTTCCATTCCACACTCACTCCTTCCTTAAATCCTGGAAACCACTAGTCCATTCTCCATTTCTACAATTTTGTCATTTCACAAGTGTTATAGAGATGGAATTATACAACATGAAATAGTCATTTTCACTCAGCATTATCCTCTAGAGATTCATCCCAGTTGTTGTGTTTTTATCAATAACATTTTCCCTTTTTATTGCTGAGTTGTATTACCTAGCATGGATGTGTCAGTTTTTTTTTTTAATCAGTCACGCATTGAAGCACATCTGGGTTGTTTCCAGTTTTGGGCTATCATGAATAAAGCTGCTATAAACATTTGTGTGTGAGTTTTTGTGAGAACGTAAGTCTTTGTTTCTCTGGGACAAATGCCTAGGAGTGTAATTTCTGGGTTACATGGCAGTTGCTTGTTTAGTTTTCTAAGGAACTACTAAACTATTTAAAGAGTGGCAGTTCCATTTTACATTCTCATTGGCAATGTTTGAGTGATCCAGTTTCTCTGCATCTCAACATCATTTCTTGTTGCCAATTTTTTTTTTTAGCCAATCTGATAGGTACAGTGATCTCTCATTGTTGTTTTAATGTGCATTTCCGTAGTGGTTAAAGACGTTAAACGTATTTTTGCATGCTTATTTACCATCATGAAGTATATCCTCTTCAGTGTGATGCTTGCTTATGTCCTTTGCCTGTATTCTAATTGGATTGTTTGCTTTTTATGGTTGAGTTTTGACAGTTTTTTCTATATTTTAAATATCAGTAATTTGTCAGATATGGTCTTCACATTTCTTTCTCACACTGAATAGCTTGACTTTTTATCCTCTTAACAGAACTTTTCACAGAGCAGTTCCTATTTTGATGAAGCCTAACTGATCAATTTTTTATTTTACAGTTCATGCTTTTTGTTACTATGCTAAAATTGTTTCCTAGTTCGAGATCCTAAATATTTCCTCTTATTTTTTTCCTAATAGTTTTTTATATATATACTTTAAGTTCTAGGGTACATGTGCACAATGTGCAGGTTTGTTACATATGTATACATGTGCCATGTTGGTGTGCTGCACCCATCAACTCATCATTTACATTAGGTATATCCCTAATGCTATCCCTCTCCCCTCTCCGCACTCCAGGACAGGCCCTGGTGTGTGATGTTCCCCACCCTGTGTCCATGTGTTCTCATTGTTCAGTTCCCACTTATGAGTGAGAACATGCGGTGTTTGGTTTTCTGTCCCTGCGAAAGTTTGCTGAGAACGATGGTTTCCAGCTGCATCCATGTCCCTACAAAGGGCATGAACTCATCTGTTTTTATGGCTGCATAGTATTCCATGGTGTATATGTGCCACATTTTCTTAATCCAGTCTGTCATTGATGGACATTTGGGTTGGTTCCAAGAATTTGCTATTGTGAATAGTGCCACAATAAACGTACGTGTATATGTGTCTTTATAGCAGCATGATTTATAATCCTTTGGGTATATATCCAGTAATGGGATGGCTGGGTCAAATGGTATTTCTAGTTCTAGATACTTGAGGAATTGCCACACTGTCTTCCACAATGGTTGAACTAGTTTACAGTCCCACCAACAGTGTAAAAGTGTTCCTGTTTCTCCACATCCTCTCTAGCACCCGTTGTTTCCTGTGAGATGGTATCTCATTGTGGTTTTGATTTGCATTTCTCTGATGTCTAGTGATGAGCATTTTTTCATGTGTCTGTTGGCTGCATAAATGTCTTCTTTTGAGAAGTGTCTGTTCATATCCTTTGCCCACTTTTTGATGGGGTTGTTTGATTTTGCTTGTAAATTTATTTAAGTTCTTTGTAAATTCTGGATATTAGCCCTTTGTCAGATGGGTAGATTGTAAAAGTTTTCTCCCATTCTGTAGGTTGCCTGTTCACTCTGATGGTAGTGTCTTTTGCTGTGCAGAAACTCTTTAGTTTAATTAGATCCCATTTGTCAATTTTGGCTTTTGTCACCATTGCTTTTGGTGTTTTAGTCATGAAGTCCTTGCCCATACCTATGTCCTGAATGGTATTGCCTAGGTTTTCTTCTAGGGTTTTTATGGTTTCAGGTCTAAGATTTAAGTGTTTAATCCAGCTTGAATTAATTTTTGTATAAGGTGAAAGGGATCCAGTTTCAGCTTTCTACACGTTGCTAGCCAGTTTCCCCAGCACCATTTATTCAATAGGGAATCCTTTCCCCATTTCTTGTTTTTGTCAGGTTTGTCAAAGATCAGATGGTTGTAGATATGTGGTATTATTTCTGAGGGCTCCGTTCTGTTCCATTGGTCTATATCTCTTTTTTGGTACCAGTACCATGCTGTTTTGGTTACTGTAGCCTTATAGTATAGTTTGAAGTCAGGTAGCATGATGCCTCCAGCTTTGTTCTTTTGACTTAGGATTGTCTTGGCAATGTGGGCTCTTTTCTCATTCCATGTGAACTTTAAAGTAGTTTTTTTTTTTTTTTTTTTTTTCCAATTCTGTGAAGAAAATCATTGGTAGCTTGATGGGGATGGCATTAAATCCTTAAATTACCTTGGGCAGTATGGCCATTTTCACAATATTGATTCTTCCTGTCCATGAGCATGGAATGTTCTTCCATTTGTTTGTGTCCTCTTTTATTTCATTGACCAGTGGTTTGTAGTTCTTGAAGAGGTTGTTCACATCCCTTATCAGTTGGATTCCTAGGTATTTTATTCTCCTTGAAGCAATTGTGAATGGAATTTCACTCATGATTTGGCTGCTGTTTGTCTGTTATTGATGTATAGGAATGCTTGTGATTTTTGCACATTGATTTTGTATCCTGAGATTTTGCTGAAGTTGCTAATCAGCTTAAGGAGATTTTGGGCTGAGACAATGGGGTTTTCTAAATATGCAATAATGTCATCTGCAGGCAAGGACAATTTGACTTCCTCTTTTCCTAATTGAATACCATTTATTTCTTTCTCCTGCCTGATTGCCCTGGCCAGAACTTCCAACACTATGTTGAATAGGAATGATGAGAGAGGGCATCCCTGGCTTGTGCCAGTTTTCAAAGGGAATGCTTCCAGTTTTTGCCCATTCAGTATGATATTGGCTGTGGGTTTGTTATAAATAGCTCTTATTATTTTGAGATACATCCCATCAATACTGAATTTATTGAGAGTTTTTAGCATGAAGCGCTGTTGAATTTTGTCAAAGGCCTTTTCTGCATCTATTGAGATAATCATGTGGTTTTTGTCTTTGATTCTGTATATGCTGGATTATGTTTCTTGATTTGTGTATGTTGAACCAGCCTTGCATCCCAGGGATGAAGCCCACTTGATCGTGGTGGATAAGCTTTTTTGATGTACTGCTGGATTCGGTTTGCCAGTATTTTGCTGAGGATTTTTGCATCGATGTTCATCAGGGATATTAGTCTAAAATTCTCTTTTTTTTGTTGTGTCTTTGCCAGGCTTTGGTATCAGGATGATGCTGGCCTCATAAAATGAGTTAGGGAGGATTCCCTCTTTTTCTGTTGATTGGAATATTTTCCGAAGCAATGATACCAGCTCCTCTTTGTACCTCTGGTAGAATTTGGCTGTGAATCCGTCTGGTCCTTTACTTTTTTTGATCGATAGGCTATTAAATATTGCCTCAATTTCAGAGCCTGTTATTGGTCTATTCAGGGATTCAACTTCTTCCTGCTTTAGTCTTGGGAGGGTGTATGTGTCCAGGAATTCATCCATTTCTTCTAAATTTTCTAGTTTATTTGTGTAGAGGTGTTTATAGTATTCTCTGATGGTAGTTTGTATTTCTGTGGGATCAGTGGTGGTACCTCCTTTATCTTTTTTATTGCATCTATTTGATTCTTCTCTCTTTTCTTCTTTATTAGTCTTGCTAGTGGTCTATCAATTTTGTTGATCTTTTCAAAACACCAGCTCCTGGATTCATTGATTTTTTGAAGAGTTTTTTGTGTCTCTATCTCCTTCAGATCTGCTCTGATCTTAGTTATTTCTTGCCTTCTGCTACCTTTTGAATGTGTTTGCCCTTGCTTCTCTAGTTCTTTTAATTGTGATGTTAGGGTGTCAATTTTAGATCCTTCCTGCTTTCTCTTGTGGGCATTTAGTGCTATAAATTTCCCTCTACACACTGCTTTAAATGTGTCCCAGAGATTCTGGTATGTTGTGTCTTTGTTCTCATTGATTTCAAAGAACATCTTTATTTCTGCCTTCTTTTCATTATGTGCCCAGTAGTCGTTCAGGAGCAGGTTTTTCAGTTTCCATGTAGTTGAGCAGTTTTGAGTGAGTTTCTTTGTCCTGAGTTCTAGTTTGATTGCACTGTGATCTGAGAGACAGTTTGTTATAATTTCTGTTCTTTTACATTTGCTGAGGAGTGCTTTACTTTCAATTATGTAGTCAATTTTGGAATAAGTGCAACGTGGTACTAAGAAGAATGCATATTCTGTTGATTTGAGGTGGAGAGTTCTGTAGATGTCTATTAGGTCTGCTTGGTGCAGAGTTGAGTTCGATTCCTTGATATCCTTGTTAACTTTCTGTCTCACTGATCTGTCTAATATTGACAGTGGGGTGTTAAATTCTCCCATTATTATTGTGTGAGAGTCTAAGTCTCTTTGTAGGTCTCTAAGGACTTGCTTCATGAATCTAGGTGCTCCTTTATTGGGTGCATGTATATTAAGGATAGTTAGCTCTTCCTGATGAATTGATCCCTTTACCATTATGTAATGGCCTTCTTTGTTTCTTTTGATCTTTGTTGGTTTAAAGTCTGTTTTATCAGAGATCAGTATTGCAACCCCTGCTTTTTTTTGTTTTCCATTTGCTTGGTGGATCTTCTTCCATCCTTTTATTTTGAGCCTCTGTGTGTCTCTGCATGTGAGATGGGTCTCCTGAATACAGCACACTGATGGGTCTTAACTCTTTATCCAATTTGCCAGTCTTGTGTCTTTTTATTAGGGCATTTTGCCCATTTACGCTTAGATTTAATATTGTTATGTGTGAATTTTATCCTGTCATTATGATGTTTGGTGGTTATTTTGCTTGTTACTTGATGCAGTCTCTTCCTAGCATCTATAGTCTTTACAATTTGGCATGTTTTTGGAGTGGCTGGTACCAGTTTTTCCTTTCCATATTTAGTGCTTCCTTCAGGGTCTCTTGTAAGGCAGGCCTGGTGGTGACAAAATCTCTCAGCATTTGTTTGTCTGTAAAGGATTTTATTTCTCCTTCACTTTTGAAGCTTAGTTTGGCTGGATATGAAATTCTGGGTCTGGGGGCAGGGCATAACTGAACAAAAGGCAGCAGAAAGTTCTGCAAACTTAAACATCCCTGTCTGACAGCTTTGAAGAGAGTAGTGGTTCTCCTAAAAGTTTTATAGTTTTGCATTTTATGTTCAAATATGTGATCCTTTTTTTTTTTTTTTTTTTTTGAGATGGAGTCTCACTCTGTCACCCAAGCTATAGTGCAGAGGTGTGATCTTGGCTCACTGCAACCTCCTCGTTTCTTCAAAACTGTTTAACCTATTTTAGACCTTTTGCTTTCTCGTATATAATTTAGAATAATCTTATCTATATCTGCAAAAATTCTTGTTGATAATTTGAGAGGGAGTGCATTAAAACTGTGTTTATGAGGATTGACATCTTCACTATGTTAAGATTTTAAATCCATGAACATGGTATGCCTCTTCATTACTTAGCTATTCTTTGATTTTTAACAGAGTTCTATATATATTTTGTTAAATTTACCCCTAAGCATTTGATTGTTTGAAGGGATTGTAAATGGTATTGTATTTTTAATTTATGTGTCCATAAGTTCATTGCTGGTATATGTAAATACAATTGATATTTGGATATTGGTCTTATAGCCTGTCACCTTTTCTGAACTCATTTATTAGTTGTAGGGGACTTTTTATAGATTCCTTGGGATATTCTAGATAGCTAAGTATGACATCTGCAAATAGGGACAATTTTATTTCTTCCTTTCTGTTCTGTATCACTTTAATTTTCTATTCTCACATTATTGCACTAACTAGAACTTTCAGGACTATGTTGGATAAGAGTGATAAGGGTGGGTATCCTTGCCTTGTTCTCAATATTAGGGGGAAAATTCAGTCTTTTGCCATTAAGAAGCTGGGTTTTCTGGAGCCTGAAGCCATGAGGATTGGCCTGGAGCCTGGCTCCCCAGGGGCTGATTTAGCAGTGAGGTCTTGGGATGGGCCTACACCCTGGGTCTTCTGGAAGGCTAGCAGAAGCTAGCTTGGATAGTGGAGCTGTGGGGACCAGCCTGACATTGGGCAAGCCCTGAATACAGGGCCGCTGGATCTGGGTTGGTCCTGGGGAAGGCTTGGATCCTGAGTCTGTGGGGACTGACCTGGTGCTGGGGCAATCCTGAAACCCCAGTTCACTGGAGCTGACCTGATGCTGGGGAAGGTCTGGAGCCTGGGCCCACTGGGGTCCTTTTAGTGCTATGGCAGGCCCAGAGATCGAGTCTGTGAGGCAGGTCTGGAGGCTGGGGCTGTGGGATCACACCTGTCATGGAATCCCTGCCTGTGGGTACTGGCTTGGCATCTGTGGCCAGAGGGCTGGCCTGGTGCTGGTTGGGCCTGGAGTCTGTGTCTGCAGGGGCCAGCCTGATGACTGGGACTGTGGCAGTTGGCCTGGCAGAGGGGTGAGCCTGCAGCCTGGTGCCACTGGGGCCATCATGTGCTGGTCGTGGGGGTGAACTGTTTCCTATAGCTGCTGGTGCCAGCCCAAGGCCTGGGGCTTCTGGGGTTGGCCTGGAAGTGGGGTGACTTGGTGATGGAGTCCACCCCACCAGGCAGTCATGGAGCCTGGGCATGCAGAATTTAGTCTGTCATCAGGATGGACCTGGAGGATCAGTCCACATGTACCAGTCTAGGGTCTGGAGTGTCGGGGCCTGTCTGCTGCTGAGTTTTAGTGGGACAGATCTGGTAGTGGGGTCTGAGGCAAAGTACAGTGCTCACTTCCCTCTTCCTTCAAACAAAGGGTACCTCTCTCCATGCTGTGCTGCCTGTGGTTGGGGCAGGGGTGATATGGATAATGTAGAACTGTCCTTGGTACCCTCTTCAATGTATCTTTTATTTCTGTGCCATACTCAGGTGCTATAATCTCTCACCTGGTTTCCTTAGCCCTTATGAAGACATTTTCATGTGTGGGTAATTGTTCAAATTGATGTTCATGCAGGCAGATGAGCACTGAAAAGTCCTATTTCACCATCTTGTTGATGTTACCCTTCCTCTGTAGTTTTCTTTTGTGGGAGTTTTTATTAATCACAAAGTAATTTTCTTATGGGGCTATTCAAATTTTGTATTTCATAATGAGTGAGTTGTGGCAGTCTGTGTTTTGCAAGGAACTGGTCCATTTCATTGAAGTTGTCAAATTGATCTCTGTAGAGTTAATTGTATACACCTAATTATCCTTCGGATGTCTTCATGGTCTATATTAATATCCCATGATTTATTCCTGGTATTCATGTATTTTCTCTTTCTTTGTCAGTCTTGCTAGAAGTTTGTCAATTTATTGATCTTTTCAAGGAATCAGCACTTTCATTGACTTTTTTTCTATTTTTTACATTTTTAGTTTAATCAATTTCTGCTCTTATTGTTATTTTTTTCTTCCTTCTACTTGCTTGGGATTTATTTTGCTGTTCTTTTTCTAGGTTCTTGCAATGAAAGCCTAGATTATTGATTTGAGACCTTTTCTCTTTTCTAATGTATGCATTTAGTGCTATAAATCTATTAGAACTGCTAAAGCTGGGTCCCACATATTTTGATATATTGTATTTTTACTTTCATTCAGTTGAATGTATTTTATATTTTCTCTTTGACTCATGTATTATTTGGAACTGTGTTGTCTAGATTCCCTAGGTTTTGAAAATTTCCTGTTATTTTTGATATTGATTTCTAATTTGATTCCAATATGATGATCAGAGAATATTCTCTGTATGATTTCAATGCTGTAAATTTGTCGAGGCATGTTTTATGACTAAGTGTATTGTTTATCTTGGTATATGATTATTGAACACTTGAAGAAAATGTGTATTGTACTGTTGTTGAGTGGAGGACTCTATTAATGTTCATTGGATCCTGCTGTCTGATAGTGTTACTGAGTTGTCTATTCTTGCTGATTTCCTGTCTAGTTGTTCTTTTATCATTGAGAGAAAGGTATTGAAGTCTACAACTCTAACTGTAGATATGTCTGTTTCTCATTTCAGTTCTATTAGTTTTGGCTTCACATGTTTTCCAGCTCTATTGCTTGGTATATACCCATTTTGGATTGCTATGTCTTTTTGGTGGATTGACCTTTTAGGAATATAAAACATGTCTTTCTCTACTACATCTGGCAATTTTCTTTGTTCTGAAGTCTACATTTTCAGATAATATAGTTATGTCTGCTTTCCTTTGCTTAATGTTTTCATTATATATCCTTTTCCATCCTTTATTTTCAACCTGCCTATATAATTTTATTGGAAGTGAGTTTCCTGTACACAGTATATAGTTGGGTCATGTTTTTAAAATCTACTCTGCCAATTTCTGTCTTTTAATTGGTATGTATAGCCCATTCACAATTAATGTAATTGTTAACTTGGTAAGGCTTAAAGTGAACTACCATTTTATTTTTTTGTTTTCTTTTTTCTTCTGTTGTACATTTCTCTTTTATTTCCTCTTACTTTCTCTGTGTTTTTTAAATATTTTCAGATTTCATTTTAATTTATCTATAGTGTTTTTAGTGTATATCTCTGTATGGCTTTTATTGTTGTTACTATAGGAATTACATTGTATGTAGTAACTAATCCAAGTCTGCTAGTGTTGTCACTTTACTAGTTCAAGTAAAATGTAGAAAACTTATTTCTCTTTGTGTCTCTCTACACTTTTGTGTTTGTAGTATAATTGTTTTTAAATATTTTCCTTATATGCATTTAGAAAAATATTAGACTATATTATATTTGCTTCAACCATCAAACATAATTTAGGAAAATCAAAAGGATTTAAAAAGCCTACTGTGTTTACCCACTTTTTTTACTCTGCTTTTTCTTACTTAATTTTCAAGATTCTTTGTCTGATAATATCTTGATTTTTCCTTCATTCCTGAAGGATATTTTCACTGGGCATAGGATTCTGGGTGGACAATTCTTTTCTTTCAGCATTAAAAAAATATTGTGCCACCTCTTTTAGTCCTTCATGGCATTGTTTTTCTATGGTTGCTTTCCAGATTTTACCTTATATTTAGTATTCAAAAGTTTAATCAGGATATGCTTTGGTAAGGATTTCTTTAAGTTTATTCTATTTGGGGTTCGCTCACCTTCTTGGATTTGTACGTTTATGTTCCTTGCCAAATTTGGAAAGTTTTTAGCCATTATTTCTTTGAGTAGTTTTTCAGCTCCTTCTCCTTTTTCCTCTCCTGAGACTCCAATGACATTGAAGTTAAATCTTTTATTATAGTGCCACAGGTCCCTGAAGCTCTGTTTATTTATTTTTTTGAAGTATTTTCTCTTTGTTTTTCATATTGGGTAATTTCTCATTATATTCCATCTTTCAGTTCATTGGGATTTTTTTGCCCTCTGTTCCCCCATTCTGCTGTTGAGCCTGTCAACTCAGCTTCTTATTTTGGTAATTGGATTTCTAGTTCTAACAACTTCCATTTGATTCTTCTTCATATCGTCTGGGTTTTTGTTGTTGTTGAAGCTTTATATTTTTTTTCTGAAGCTTTCCATTTTTATCATTTGTTTAAAAATGTTAGTAAATGCTCATTTAAGCATTTTTATCATGGATGCTTTAAAAATAATTGTCGGATAATCCTAACATCTCTGTTATTTTGATATTGGAATCTATTAATTGTCTTTTAGAATTCAGTTTGAGATCTTTCTGGTTCTTAGTATGACAAGTTACATTTTGTTGAAACATGCATGTTTTCATATTCTGCTATAAAACCCTGGATCTTATTGCAACCTTCTATTTTATATGACTTTCTCTGACTACACTCTAGCAGGTAAAAAAGAGGGTATAGTCTTGTTATTGTTAGGTAGAGGTGGAAGTCATTTCTGTACTTGGCTTTCACTGACATCCAGTGGCAGGCTCATTATTATTGCTGGGAAGTTTCTGCCAATACCACATTATAGCTGGGTGGCTTTTACTGCCATTACAATAGGGATGGCTTCATTACTGCTTGGGCAGTGGTGAAAGTCCTGACTCTCTATTAGGCTTTCTCTGACACCACCGTAGAGGGGAGAAAGGTGCTTTTTTACTGCCAGATGGGAGTGGAAGTCCAAGCTTCCCACCTGGTCTCCACTGATAACGCTAAGGAAGGAAAAGGCTAATTACTTGCTGATGGGGATGAAAGGCCTAGTTTCCTACTTAACTTTCCTCCATACCGCTCTGATAGGGCTGCTGCATTTCTCATTATATCCTCTCAAGGAAGTAAGTTTAGGCTTGCTGCTCAGACTTTGCTAGTGTGGGTGTGGTGGAGCAGTTTTATGAATTTGTGTGTGTGTGTGTGTGTGTGTGTGTGTGTGTTATTTGGTTGGAGTGAAGCAGTTACTGTTTAAAAGTTTTCTGCCTTGCTAGGCTGCCCTTCCCCTGGTTCTTTGGCTAGAAAGAGCAGACTTTTGTTCAGTCTTTTTTTGTCTGTGCCTTATTGATGTTTCTAGGTCACTGTCTTCTTTAGCTTCAAGTCCAGGATATATAAGACAAAAAGAAAACTCAGGGTATACACCACTGGGTTTTTCCCAGGGCTCTGAAGTCCATAATTGGTCTACTTTCTTCTTTCTGCCTTTCAGAGTCTTGCGTTTGTTTTATTTAATGCCTAAGGCTTTTAGTTGTACAGTGGAAGAAATAGGAGAAAGTATGCCTATTTCCTCCTTCCAGAAGCATAAATCAACTTTTTACACTGTTAGACTATAGCACAGGTTATTAGTGTCACTTAGATGATTACATTATGTTATATACGACTCCATCTTGCCAGAAAATATGTTCTAGAGACTCTTGTTGAGGTGACCATGTTGGGGAAGTCTACATGGCAAGGAACTGCCAGAGTCTAGCAACTTCAGCCTCCAGTGACTACCAGCAAGAATCCAGAGCCATCAGTCCTGTAAGGAAATGAATTTTACCGCTAACCTAAGTGAGATTGGAAGTGAATTCTTTTCCAACCATGCCTCCAGATAAGAACACAGTCAAGGCTGATGCCTTCATTGCAGCCTTGTGAGACCCTGAGCTGGGGAACCATCTAAATAATATTCAGACTCTTGGCCATCAGAAATGGTCAGATAATGAATGTATTTTTTTTAACCTGTTAAATTTGTGGTAATTTGTTATGTAGCAATAGATATACAATATACTACCCATACTTCAAGTCCCTAAATGACATTTCCTCCTGGTAGCCTCCAACTGTGTCAGGTAATTTCCTTTCCTTGCAGTCAATCCCAGTTTTTCACTTCTAATTCACTACTGTCATTTAGTTACAGTATTTCTAGCTCCAGCCAAGCTTGCTCTGACTTAGACTCTCTGAGTAGACCCATAGTTCACTGAGAACAGGGATTAAGGCTTACCCATTACAACTTCCTCTGCAGGAACAAGCATATTTCAGGGACTTTAGGCATTTGGCATGTGGATAATGGGTGCACAGGACCCTATCCTGAGGGAAAAAGTCAATTCAGTCCCCATTCATGTTCAGACTTTGAAGTCAGCCGTTTCCAGGCACAAGAGATGACTGTAGTACCTGCTGGAAAAAGCTTGTATTTAGGCAACTACTCCTGATATGACTGTGGTTAGTGATAAAGGCAAGGAGCAGGCAAAGAGGAAATCCAATTCTTATATCTGACCATTGGGGAGTGACATTTGGCATGGACAGTAAAAGACAAGAAGATAAAAGGAGGTCACAGCAGGCAGGGGCCAGCATGAGCAAAGTTGGAGAAGCATGGCTGCGGAAAAGCTATTATTCTGGTGCAGTTGGAGTAAAAACGTGAAGGGAACGAGGGTGCCAGATAGAGAGAGGAAAGAAATTGATTGAGAAAGGTCTGAGTTCATCCTCTTTCCTCTTGGCTCTCTGTAATGTATTTTTTATCCACTTGAGTGGCACCACCAGATAGCCTGCCCCAAACTAGACACCATGTGTCTGCATAGCCTCCTCCCTTTGTCTCCTTCCTGATATCCAGTTGATGATAGCAGGCCATTGGTTCCACCCTCTAAGTGTCTGAATCTTGCTCCTCTTTTCTACCCCATGATGATAGGCCAAGTTGGAGCTTTTCTACTGAAAAAAATCAGGGCCATCTTCCATTGCTGCCATTCTCATCTATTCACTGACTCCTGCAATAGACTTCTAATGGTCTCACAGCCTCCAGTTCCATTTGTATCCAACTCACCATTCATTCCATCCCCTCACTGCATACAGAAGGCTCCTCAAAAGGCAAACTAATCATGTCACTGCCTCCTGCTTAAAAGCTTCCATGAGTAACCAAATCCTTCAGAATAAAATCTATGCTCTTGACTTGACATATGTATCTCTTTATAACCTGGTCTCTGATAGCTTCTCCACCCTCATGGCTACCTCTTCCTCACCCCTATTGTCCGCACTAGAGCAATTGCAGTTCCCTAAGATCAAAGAACTATCCTCTCCTCCAGACTGAACTTTTGTCAGACTTCCCCCTCCACACCTGCATTTGCTAACTAAGTCTTCCTCAGCATCTGGATCTCAACCTTTTCTGTCAACCCCTCACTAGACTGGCCAGGTGAGGCACCCTTCTGTGTGCTACTACATAGAGCACTTATCATCCTGTGTTACAACTTTCTGATTACCTACTTGTCTCCTCCATGATGCCCAGAGCTTCAGGGAGCAGAGTCTTGCAGAGGGGCTAAGGGGTGGGTTTTATGTGTATGTGTGTGGTGGGGTATGTGTTTGGGTGTTTGAATAAGAGAGTGAATAAATGGACTTGCTTACTAAGAAATTTGAACTTGACAATAAGGAGGGTAATTGGATTATCTAAATTACTTCCACAAGTAGTAGTTGAACTTTAAGAGAGGAGAGCATCCTTGGAGAGGCTAGGCAATTATGGAAGGAGCAATCATGGGATATGTATCTATGAAGCTCTTTCATTGTGCCTAGTTCTGGGTTAGGTTCAGGGGATAATATAGTGGAAATGGATGGAACTCTTGCCCCAAGAACATTATGTGAGGAACAAGACATTTTTGGGACAGATCTTGACACCAGCCAACATTGCTTAACAATGATTTGTGGCAAACACTATTCTTGGGACTTGACATAAACTAACTACATCCTTGAATGCTCATGATCCCTCTATGAGATGATAACCACTATTATCCCAGTCCTGCAGGTGATGACACTGTGGCATTGAGGAATTAACTATTACCTCAAGATCAGGTAGCTACTATGTGGTAAAGCTGAGATTCAAAGAATGGTCACACGACTCATGAGCTAAGGCCTAAAATGCCAACAAGGGGTCAATGCACATGGCACTGGGAAAAGGAAGGGCACCGTGACCTGGAGCAGTCCTGGAAGTCACTCTGCAAATAGTCTCCCTCTCCATCCTGCCACTCTGGGCACCTCACACTGCAGTCAAACTGGACTGCAGACAGCTTCATATCTGTAGACATTTGCACTTGCTGTTGCAATTGCCTGAGTGGTCCTTTCCTTCCTTCCACTCATATTTTATCAGACCAAACTCTATTACTTCTGAAATTGTATTGTTTCTCACATGATCCTCCTCTGGATGAGTTAGCAAGCCCCTGCTCTGTGCCCTAATTCTCAGTAACCTTGAAGAAAACAAGGGCAGGGAGGCTCATCAACTTACAAAGTCCACATAGTAAGCAAATGGCTAGCCTGGGATTTGAACCAAATTGTTCAACACCAAAATTATTTTATCTAAATCAGAGAAGGCATATGTTTGGCATAGGGGCTCACACTTATTACTGAGAGTTTATGACATTTGTGATGGCTAACTTTATGTGCCCACTAAACTGAACCATGGAATACCCAGATATCAGGCTAAATATTATTTCTGGGTGTGTTGTGTGGTATTTCCAGCAAAGGTTAGCATTTGAATTGGTGGACCAAGTAAAGCAGATGGCCCTCACCAATGTGGGTGGGTATCATCTAATCCACTAAGGGCCTAAATAAAACAAAAAGGTGGGGGAAGGTTGAATTCTATCTCTGCTTGAGTTGGGACATCACTTTTCTCCTGCTCTAGGACTGGGAATTATACTGTTTATGCTCCTGGTTCTCAGGCCTTTGTACTCAAACTGGAATTTTCCTGTTTCTTGAATGTGCAGATGGCAGATTGTAGGACTTCTCACTGTCCATAATTACATGAGCCACTTCTTTATAACAAATCTTTTCTTCCCCCCGCTTCAGTATATAGGTTCTGTTTCTCTGGAGAGCCCTGACTAATAATATAACATTCTTTCCTGCTGCATCTGTATTAGACCTCAGAATCTTTCTCAACACTATGTGATTACAGCCACAACCAACCAATCAGAACTGATAGTCAAGAACTATTTACTTATCATGCTGCTTCAGTTAATGGTGGCTTCTTTCCTAACAATGGTTCTCTCTTATATCCCCAGCACCCCATCCCTCCCATATGTCTTAGTGCTGCCAAATTTGCCGTGCAAATGGTATCTTCAACCTGTCAGGAAGAGCCAGTCCCACCTCTGAAGGTGCTATGGTTCATCCAGGTGCAATGCAACATATTCTTATTTGGGAGTATTCAACGGCAAGCACCTTGGAGGCTCTGTCTACGTCACTACAGGCTGGAACAAAGAACACAAATGCTAGGCATCCATCAGCTGGGTATCAGACTGAAAAGACATGAGGGTGCAGGGCAAATGCCAGATGGTGGGCAGAATGGTGAACATTAGGAAGACATAAGGGGTCAGGAAATAGGAGACTAGGAGACTTTATTGACTACAAATATCTTCTATTGAATATATTCTTTATGTTGCCAGGCTGAAAACAGAGATTTTCTCTATGTCAGTGTTCTCAGAGTTTCGTATACACACACATCACCTGGGAAGCTGCTTGAAATACATATTCAGAGGCAACAAATAGGCAGTGGGGTCTGAGGATTTGCATTTCTATCCAGCTCCTGGGTGATGCTCCTGGTCCAGGGACCAAAATTTAGTTAGCAATTCTGTTTTTGTATCCTCTCACGTTTAAGACTTCCATCATGCCTTTACAACTTCACCCTTTCCTCTCTCACTTCTTTCTTAGCTCCCCATCTGCCCAGCAAATCAAAGATACTCACACTTGTGATGCTCAGCTCCAGCCCTTCATCTCAGAGGGTCTCCATGCAATCATAGACATACAACACTTGCATATATATTATTAAAAGCACTTGCATATAAATAATGTGCTGGGAATTTCAAAACAGCCCTGTGAGGGAAGGACTGTTGTGGCCAGAGACAGGGCAGCAATCACCTACTGTCATGCAGCTAATAAAAGTGGCAGAGGGAAACTGGCATCCATACTGGTACAGCACCAGAGCCAATGCTGCTTTCAGCATGTAATACTGCCTCTGGAAAGGAAAGTGAAGGCTGAGTTTTAGTCTTGACCACAGTGTAGCCTCTGAAAAGTTCGCTAACCTTTCTGGGCTTTGTTATCCATCTGTGGGCATAAAATAGGAGGCCTTTGAAACCGTAAGGCCTATGGGTTTGGCGGGTTTTTGTTTTTTCTTGCCATCAGTTACCTAGCACCCATGAGCATCCAAGCACTCCACAGACACCTTTCCTCTAATTCTCCTCACGGCTATGTGAGATGGGCACCCTGATCTTCAGGAGTCTGAAGCAGGGAAAAGTTAAGTAACTTACTCATGGTCCCATGGACCACGATGCCAAGCTTGAACCAAGGTCTGTCTTACTCTAGAGCTGGCTGTTCATAGTCTGCTGACTGCCTCCAGTCTCTTTTCAAGGAAGGGTTATTGGGTGCATCAGTTACTAGCCCTGGGGAGACTTGTTTTTCCTTGTCTGTAACATGAAACAACAGCGCCCACTTTACAGGGATGTAATGTGGCTCTGCCAGACAGTGCATCTTGCAGGTACTTCAAAAGCCACCAAGTGCTGCCTTCCTCCTCATAACCTTAATTCCTTGCCTGTCTTTCATGTGTGCTGTTACATTAAATGTGCTTTCCAAAAGAAGCATTCAAAACAGTTTCAGGGACTGTGGGCCAAACATTCGTTAATTCATTCAACAGCCATTTCCCAAAGCCTTGGTGTGTGTCAGGCATAGAAGATATGGTGATAGGAAAGTTTGGGGAACAAAAGTAACGACCTTCAGAGAAACCTTTTATAGCTCTCAGAGCTGCTTAATAGCCTTCAAGCCCTTCATCTAGGGCTCAGGTTACATGATCAGGCTACAAAAAGAAGTCTTCAGATTTTTCCAATTTCTTCTTTATGTGTCTCTTCCCTCCCTTCAAATTGAACTCTACATCTTCTTCCAAGTGCCTGAATTTTATCTCACCTGCACTTTGGTCCACAGTGGACTCTCGTTTGAAGGTTCACTAAGGCCCCCATCTTATGTTAGAGATACTCCCAGTTCTCCAGGCTGTGCTCAAAAGCCATCCCTCAAAGGGGAAGCCTGTTGTGACCACTCAACCAGAGTACCTCTTCCAACCACTGTTTTTTTACCTGAGCTAAAGCCCACTTGTCAATCACTGCCTTGCAGGCATTAGCTGAGGGTTAGCTTCCCTGGTGTCTTCACTCCAAACAGTCATTCCTAAAAACCAAGAACCATGTTTGTTGAACTCTGAGTCTCCCACAGTTCCTGTATTACAGTGGGTATGAGTTTAAATAGACTGACAACTGTGACAGGGAACATGGGAACAGAGAACAGGATTTTGTGTTGGAGAGAGAGGCTAAGCCATGGAATGGGTACAGCTCATACCCAGACCAGCCATCAGACAGGACAAATGCAGCCAATTTGGAAAGTGGCAATCACTTAGAAATGACTGAGGATGACAAGATAATTGAAGCAATCGCTCAGTTGCATTGGGAGAAAATAATATTTGCAAACTCTTGTAATGAGCCAAGTAGAAGATGGCCATGACTCCAGGACAGAGAACATGGAGCCAGGATAATGAGTCAGGGCAAGAATGAGGCAGAAACCAGAAGAAGGAAAATCATTTTGCTCTGGGCCACGTGAGACTCCCAACTTGACCCTCAATGCAGAGAATTGTAAGTTAATATCAGCACCCACTGAGTCTGCTATACAATTATGTATTTATACTCATGTCAGCTATAAATAAATAGTTTTCATTTCCAGATGGGAGATGAAACATCCCTAGCCAATCCTGTGTTATGAGTTGGAGGCATTGATGAATCACAGCTCTATACAGAGATCCAAGAAGGCAAACAGCCCCAAGGCCAGATTGGACCATTGTGAGTAGGGAGCAACCTTAACCAGACACATCTCTACCTGCAAGTGCTGCTTTGTGCCACAGAAATGCAGGTCTGCACATGGGAGCTTCTCAGGGCATTCTAGAATGAAGGACCACCCTGTGCTGTCTCCAGAATTATCTTGAGAGTCCACTTTAGGGTCATCTGCCATGTATTGCAGACAAGAAAATGGAGGCTCAGAGAAGAAACACTCTGGGGCCAAGAGTGCACAAGAAAATAGGAGCACAGCTAAGAGTAAGGCCCAAGCTTCTGATTCCCAGGTCTAAGCTCTTTCCACAAATGCAGGAAAAATCTGACTGTGTACTACTCAGGCAGCAGTTGCTATGCAGCAGGAATCTTCTCAGTGCCTTGAAAGGTTAGTTCTTGGACCAACCTCAGTGACCTTGGGTCAATTCAGAACTTACTCTCCTTGAGGATAGATTGGCCAGGCTTCCAAAGACTCCACCAAAACCTGGAGTTGTGTGTGGAGGAGCAACAGGAATGGAACTGAGACCTGGAGTGGAGCCTGAAGATGTTTATTGGCATGATCAGTCTTGGACCTGGGGGTAAGCAGTCAGTGCGCAGCAGGCCTGTGTTTTAGGACAGCCTGGGAGGTGGTGCTCACACTTCCAGTAAGATTGCTTATGTTAGGGTCAAAGTTGGGCAATGAGGTACTTCCTGCACATTAGGTTGGGGGTAACAGCCCTGGCGACAGATGTTCAGGAACTTCTTAAGCTGTGTCCCTACCTTCAAATGCCCAGTCTTTCCTGCATGCACTGTGCAGGTTAATGCTGATATGCAGCTCTGACATGGCCCTGCTCAGCTCAAGGCGGCTGTGACTCCTCATGTCCTCCACACAGTTTACCCTATCATCCCCTATGCTCTGACCCTGGCTACCTCTCTGCCTTTATCTCTCTTCTGCACCCTCACCCTGTTTTGTTTGCAAGTCAAACTGAACTCCTCAACCTCCCCCATCCGTTTCCAACTTCTGCCTCTGTGCCTTCTCTCCCTTCTTCTCTTGTTAGGAATACCCTCCTGCTTTCCATCATTTTCTCCTACCAGAATTGTGTCCCTCATGCAAACACAGTTCTGTTCTTTTCTCCCCCATCCTTTTCCTTTTGTGGGCCCCATCCAGATGGAGCTTTCTCTATCCTTTGAGCTTCACGAAGACCTGGTTGGATGCCTCACTATGGGTTTTGAGTTACATTTAATATAGTTGCATCCTCTCTTTCTTTCTGCAGCCTGTGAAGTCCTTTCAGGCAGGCAGCCACATGCAACACACAACAAAGCCCTGGTTCAGAGATGCTGCTTATAAAAGTTAGTGATAAGAACATGTCTGTCAGTCTCTCAGTGTAGAAGGCAGTGTTTCAGGATTTCCGGACTTCTAAGCCATGCAACCAAGTGTCTATATCTGAAACAAAGTTTTCAAAGAAGGGTATTTGGGAGAGATGATAAAACAAGATTTCAGAAGGTGTATGGTCCTGCAATTAAATGTCTGTTTCCTACCATCTGTGTGAACTTGGTAAGACACTCAACATCCCTGAGCCATCATCCTCGTCTGCATAATTGAGTAGAAAAACACCCATATAGACCGGGCACTATGGCTCATGCCTGTAATCCCAGCACTTTGAGAGGCTGAGGTGGGTGGATCACCTGAGGTCAGGAGTTCGAGGCCAGCCTGACCAACATGGTAAATCCCCATCTCTACTAAATATACAAAAATTAGCCAGGCATGGTGGCATGTGCCTGTAGTCCCAGCTACTCAGGAGGCTGAGACAGGAGAAATGCTTGAACCCGGGAGGTGGAGGTTGCAGTGAGCCAAGATTGCACCATTACACTCCAGCCTGGGCAACACAGCGACTCCATCTCAAAAAAAAAAAAAAGGAAAAAGAAAAAAAGAAAAGCAACAACAACAAAAAACCCACCCATATATAGGGATAATAAGAGTTCTGAATTTCTTAACATAGAATAGTTCTTTTGGAGCTAAATTGCCTAGTTCTTCTCTGATCCGTGTATTTATATGTATTTTATGTATAAGTGGACAAATGTTTTTGGATCTCAGATATTTGACTGCTTTCCAAAAGTCTGCTTAATAATAACTCCTGGGAAATGTCATGAATCCAATCATTCCTCCACATGAGAGGACTTGCTCAAATTGCATGCAACTTGGAAGTAAAATATTATAATTGCACATTAATGTTTAAGAAATATTTTAAGAATATATCATGTTACAGATACTCTGAGAAGGAAGAAATACATGGTGATGGCAAAGCAGACACAGTGTCCTGCAGGAGTCACAGTCTAGTGACAGGGACAGACAAATGCCCTTAGGGTCATAACATAGGGAAAAGGATACCTGACAAAATTGGAGGTTGCCTGGCAATCCTGGGTAGAGATGGTGGTGGCCTAGACTAGTAGACTTAGTCTAGGCATGGAAAGAAGTATAGGGATTAAGAAGTCGCTAAGGAAGCAGACAGTGGAATGTATAAGGACAAGAATTGGATGTGTCTGTTGAATCCCCATCCCCTAGCTCCAGGTCTGGGACACAAGGGAACATGAAAACTCAGAGAAATGCAAAAGTTATCAGACTCAGTGACTGATTGGATGTGGCATTTCAAAAAGCTGGGAGCTCTTGTATTCCTGGCATCCTCTGTGAGGTAGGTATTAGAGGAATAATTAACAACCACTTGTCAAGTTGAATGTTGCTGTTAATCCCACATGTATCAGTTGGGTATTAGTATGTGCCATGGTAGAGTCATGGGTAGGCTGCAGAGATAAAGAAGGTGGCCCAAGCATTAAGAGGCATATAAACATGGTGTGATGACGGTAAGACGCTGGGTTTATAGAGCAAAAACCAAGTTGGGGTCCTAGCTCCACCACTAACTTCCTGCTTGATCTTGGATGCATCCCTCTGATTTTGTGAGCCTCAATTTCCTTATCTGTAAAACTATGTGACAGGGTCAATTTAATGTTTCCCAAACTACTTCTGGTGGATGCATCAGAATCACCTAGGGATTCTGACTTGACAAGCCTGGGGATCCCAGGCTCTTGAGGAAAATCTGATGTGTGGCCAGGTTTGGTAGCCATGGCTCTAGATGGCTTCTCAGGGACCTTCCAGGGCTAGGGCTGTGATACAGATTTACCTCAGCCATGGAAAGTTTTCCTTAAATCAGGATATCCTTTTAGCAATTACTGAAGTTAGTAACTTACGTATCTGCAAAAAGAAAAGAAATTTGCTTCAGCAACCCTAGCACAGAGATTTTAAAGGGCCTTAGTAGCTTTTGACTGCTTCACTAGTAGCTTTCTCTTTGGAAATAAATGCATCGTTAATATAATTTCTGGGTGAGAATCCTTTAAAGCAAGTAGATTAGCAGAGGAGAGAACTATCAGTCAGCGACTTGTTCAAAAAAGTCATGTCTATTTTGCTTTCTCTGCTTTCAAGCCTGCTCCATAGAAAGTAAAACCTGGGGAGAAAGGCTCAAGGCACTGGTCAAAATCTGGTTCCTGGGATGAGCAGCTGCTAGGAGCTTGTGTGTGCATACAACCATCCTCTTTTACTTCCCCAGACTAACACCAAATCTAAGGGTTGACTTCTCTTTTCACTTGTTTGATTTACCAGTGATCTCACCCAATGTCTACCCTAGATCAAATGAATGATTCAGATGCAAATACCCTTCAATCATTTACTGATTCAATAAGCATACACAACATGCATTCCATAAGGTTCTTTTCTTTTTTTTTTCTTTAAAGGAATTTATTTATTTATTTATTTACTTTATTTTAATTTTATTTTTATTTTTTGAGATGGAGTTTCACTTTTGTTACCCAGGCTGGAGTGTAATGGCATGATCTTAGCTCACTGCAACATCCATCTCCCAGGTTCAAGCGATTCTCCTGCCTCAGCATCCCAAGTAGCTGGGATTACAGGTGCCCGCCACCACTCCTGGCTAATTTTTGTATTTTTAGTAGGGATGGGGTTTCAGCATATTGGCCAGGCTGGTCTCGAACTCCTGACCTCAGGTGATCCACCCGCCTTGGCCTCCCAAAGTGCTGGGATTATAGGCGTGAGCCACAGTGTCCAGCTGCATTCCATAAGGTTTCTATCACACGCTAAAGTTTTCCTTGATCAGAAATAGTTCTCAGCTTCTCCATCTTCACAACAGTCAGCCCAGTGTTGTTATCCTCAGCAGTTGTCGACTTTTTTTTTGCATGAATTAATATTATTTCCTGACTCTATGGGTTACCAGGGTAGGTAAGTTTGTTTCCCAAGAGATTTGCCAAATGGCAGTGGGGTTTCAGAGGATGGGAACAGGATTTCCGATATGCAGGCGATATGGGCCCTGCCAAGACTGCATGTCTAGCACTGCCCCTGGAATTCCTTCAGCACTAGACTGCATCAGAAGACATATGAAATAGGGGCAAAGATGAACTGTGCTGATAATGGTGATAATAACTTGTGAGGCTGGAGCTAGATCTTTCTAAATGGAAGGGAAAGAAATAGACCAGATTGAGCACCAACTGTGTACCAGGTGATAAAACCTTTCGATGCTTATTTTCCTAGTTGATTCTTTTTTTCAGTTTTAACTTTTGTCTTTTAATTTTTACTGTAAATTGACAATTTATAATTGTATATATTTATGGGGTACAAAATGATGTTATAATTTATTAATACAATGTGAAATAATTAAATCAAGCTAGGTAACATATCCATCAACTCAAATACTTAAGATTTCTTGTGGTGAGAGCATTTGAAATTTACACTCAGTAATTTTGAAATGTAGAAAACTCCATTATTAGCTATATTAAACATGTTGTACAATAAATCTCAAAGAAAAATATTCTTCCCATCTAACTGATAATTCATACCCTTTAAGCTATCTGTGATTATCTCTTTTTTACACTTGAGGACATTAAGTATGTATGTATTTAGAGTTAACAAGCGAAGAGCAAATAAGGTGGCAGCCAGATGATTGACAAAAAGCTTGCTTTATGACAGTAGAGGCAAGCAAGAGAGTGGACAGGACCCAGAGGATCTTTAGGGATGCAGCTTGTGCTGCCATGATGCCTAGTAGAAGACACTGCAAATCCATCCAGGCAGTACAGCCAAGCTTTCCAACATGTTGCAAAGTTGAATAACAGGGTAATTGTGGAAGAATATATTTCCCCAAAAGGATCATTTTGTTATACTCACATAAAGAGGTGAAGTCTATTTCCTCTCCTCTTGAACTTGGGTGGCCTGTGACCCCTGCAACTGAGAGAGTACCCAGGAGATGGTGCTAAGTGACTTCTTAAACTAGGTCATCAAAAAGGTACAGTTTCTTCTCGGTTCTTTCCCTCTTTTTCTTGGACTACTCACCCTGAAAACCAGCCACCAAGTTACGAGGAAGCTCAGGCCACATGAAGAGAACATATGAGTGTTGCAATCAACAGCCCTAGCACAGGTCTCAGGTGGCAGCCAATATTTACTAGCAGACATGTGATTGAGTGAGCTTTCAGATGATCCTAGCCTCCTGCCTTTAAGCAACCCCAGTGAAATCCAAGAGGAGCAGAGATTAGCTATTCCTAGAAAGTTCTGTCCAAATTCCATATTTGATAGTGTTGTCACTGTTTTAATCCACGACATTTGGTGTGATGGTTAATACTGAGTGTCAACTTGATTGGATTGAAGGATGCAAAGTATTGTTCCTGTGTGTGTCTGTAAGGGTGTTGCCAAGAGAGATTAACATTTGAGTTACTGTGAATGGACTGGGAAAGGCAGACTCACCTTCAGTCTGGGTGGGCACAATCGAATCAGCTGCCAGCATTCCCAGAATAAAAGCAGATAGAAGAACGTAAAAAGTCTAGACTGCTTTAGTCTTTTGGCATACATGTTTCTCCCATTCTGGATGCTTCCTGCCCTCGAAGATCAGACCCCAAGTTCTTCAGCCTTGGGACTTGGACTGGCTTCCTTGCTCCTCAGCTTGCAGATGGCCTATTGTGGGACCTCACCTTGTGATCATGTGAGTCAATACTCCTTAATAAAACTCCCATTTATATATATATATCTGCCCTATTAGTTCTGTCCCTCTAGAGAACACTGAATAATATATTTGGGATTCTTTATTATGCAGCCATGTTAACTGCAACAGGAACTAATACTTGTGTTTATGTTCTTTACTGTAAATTTAGTTAATCCCTTCCATTTATATCTACTCCCTAGCCCTTTCACCAGTCCTCTTCACTATTACATAGGCTGTGTTGGGAGTAATTAAATTTGTTACTTAGTCTATAATTTGGAGAATAATAAAGTGGCCTAGGACAACACTAGAAGTGCAATGGGCGTCACCTGAATGTCTTGGATTAATAGCCATTTTTGCTGAAAAGGTGTGCCATGCTAAGTGGAAGTATTATTGATCTTGTGTGTATGAGAAGGTGAGCAGATGTAGAGTTCAGGCAGCCAATAAGTGGACTGTAGTGGACATCTGTGGGGTTTGTTTGCCCAATATCTATACCCCTACCCCCTTTCTTTAATGCAGTCTTAGTGGGACAGTCAAATGAAGTGCTGGAACTCCTCAGGCCAAATGGAGGGCCAATAACACAAGTGGGGACAAGCAGACTCTCTTCCTTGGAATTTGAATTTTCATTAAAGTAACTTGAAAACTTAAAATGGCTGTAACTGATTCATGCCATCAACCTAGATTTTGGTTCTGTAAGCTGTCCCACAGCCTTGCATTATACTTCCTTTTGCTTTGGTTAGTCAGAATTAGTTTTTACTGTTTGAAATCAAAGGCCCTAGCTGAAGTCTTGTTTTAGAAAGATTGCTTATGGCATGGATGTGGAGGCTGGGTTGGAGGCTGAGAGGCTGGGCCCAAGACTGTGTATGAGGAGGCTGGTGTACCTAGTTGTACAAGTAAGGGAAGACAAAACCTGAACTGAGGCAGTGGCTACCAGGACGGAGGGAAGAGACTGAGTCAATGAGGTAGAATCCAGAAGATAAGGGTGCTTATTGGAGGTGGGGGAGGGAATGAGGTGAGAAAGAGGGAGTTGTCCAGGGTGGACATTAGGAAGGGGATGGGATTAGGGGCTCATCAAGGGGAGAAACTGTGCTTGGATTATTTACAAGACATTCAAACAGAGTATGTCCAGAGGTGAAAAATCTGGCCTGACCACAGGAGCAGAGGGCTCTCATTAGCATGTGAATAGAGACTGAG
This sequence comes from Piliocolobus tephrosceles, assembly GCF_002776525.5. Lineage (NCBI taxonomy): Eukaryota > Metazoa > Chordata > Mammalia > Primates > Cercopithecidae > Piliocolobus > Piliocolobus tephrosceles. The sequence goes on along the minus strand of NC_045445.1, from coordinate 93,954,316 downwards.
GCCTGAAAGTGGGCAAGATCACCTGTGAGAGAAGAGAGGGGGAGAGAAAGGAACAGGACTTATGACCAGGAGGAGAGGTTTCAAGATGATTGACTAGGGACATGCCAGTTCTCCTCAGAAAGAAGATGAAAGTTACTGTGAATTGACAACTTTTGAATGGAAAATGGAGGAAAGAGAGCCAAGACCTTTAGGAGCACCCATGGGAAGAAGCTGGAGCTCAGAAAAAGAAAGCAGCAAGAGTCTGACTGAGATCCATCCCTGAGGATCTCAGAGCCCTGTGGACAGGGTAAGTGGGAGTGCTTCTCTGCTCCCCTCACCCCTCTGGCAATCTGCTGACTGCCAAAGTCCCTCTGCCCCAAAGCCCCACCGCTGGCTAGTGCCACTGCACCACCAGACCACCTGCAAACATACCCCATTACCCATTACCCAGGGTAAACCAACAAGTATCTGAGACAAGTCTCAATCGGCTTAGAAGTTTATTTTGCCAAGGTTAAGGATGTGACTAGGAGAGAGGTCTGTGCTTTTTTCCAAAGATGATTTTGAAGGCTTCAGTATTTAAAGGGGAAAAGCAAGCTGGAAGGGAAAAGGAGAGTATGGTAGTTCACATGTTGCAAGAGAAAAGGAGCAGGTAAAGGAATAGTCAATTATGTTTTAATCTTGAGCTCAGTAAATCAGCACTTTACATACGATAAGGTGAACACAGAGTATCCACCTTTTATTTGTAGCCATCTGCTTAGGAACAAAAGGAAAGGTAGTTTCTTGCAGGACTCAGCTTTCAGCTTATTTTTTTTTTTTTTCTTTTGGTGCAGTGAATCGGGGCCCCAGGTTTTTATTTTTCTTTCACATCATTCTGACTTTAGTTCCCCAGGGGCATGTGGCCCCCTGGAGATCTAATCCTTAATGCAGTCTGCCCTGAAGGGAGGGGGTCCCCCTTGGGACAAAGAAAATGCAGACACAGCACAAACTGCGGAAGGAGGCAGCACTGATGCCCAGGAATGGGCCTGGAGAGGGTGTCATCTCCCATACACACCACCCCCACTGGCCAACACCCCTCCCCACCCGCCGCCAGTAATGCCCACCACATCCCTCCTCCAACACCTCTTCCTTCCCCCTCAACACCTCCCTCTGCTAACACCCCTCCCCCTCTCCCCCTACACCATCTCTCTCTGCAACATCCCTGCACCACCCTCCCTACCCCGCTCCCAACACACAGTTTCCGAGTGAGTGGCGGTTCTTCTCACAAGAGTCCCAGTGAGCATGCACTAAAAGGAAATGCTTTTTGTGTTTTTCCAGTGGCCCCACCCTAGCTGAAAGTGAGTCTGTGCCTGCTAAGGCTTTTTAGAAGGGCAGGGCCTAAGTTCCCACCCTACACAGAACAGCAGCATCCCGGCAACAAAGTTCAGACTGTGGAGTTTCCTGTCCTGGACTAGGGGGAGAGGCTCTGCCCCATCCCCATTCTAGTGGTAACCATTAGAGAGCAGGATCTAAGGCCCACAGCCACACTATGGCAGGAACGAAAGGACAAAGCCTTTACAAATAGAAGGTCATGAGTCCTGCAACTGGGGCTTAATAGGGAAGTAAATAGTGCTTCTGCTGGCCCAGGAAAAGAAGTTGGTGCACATCTTTCCCCACATTCCTTCCCTGCCGCCCCCCACTATCCCGAGACTTTCAGCACACCCCAATACAATTTCTTTCTGCCATCCCTGTCAGAGCAGGTGCATCCACTGGGCACCATACTGGTTCTCACTCTGTTGCTCCTTCTACTGCACTGCATCATGAACTGCACTACCAAAAAATATACATGGCTACAATAAGGAGAATCTGAGAATGCTTCTCCACAGAACCTAACCACAACAAACGAGCCCATACAGAGCCTTGGCCCCGTGAAAGCACCCGGAAATGAAGCCAATCAATCTTACACAGCATATACCACAGTCATACCCTGAAGGGAAAAAAAAAAAGAATTAAAAAACTAAAAGGCCCCATTCAAATGATAGCAAATTCAAAAATAAGAAGCAACAGCTCCCTCAAATGAGAAGGAATCAGTGCAGGAACTCCGACAGTAAAATATCCAGTTTTGACACCTCCAAAGGCTCACACTGGCTCCCTAGCAATGGATCCTAACCAGAATGAAATGTCTGAAATGACAGATAAAGAATTCAAAATATGGATTGTGGATCCTGTTCCAAGATGGCCAAATAGGAACAGCTCTGGTCTGCAGCTCCCAGCATGATCGATACAGAAGATGGGTGATTTCTGCATTTCCAACTGAGGTACCTGGATCATCTCACTGGAACTGGTTGGACAGTGGGTGGAGCCCATGGAGGGTGAGCCGAAGTGGGGTAGGGTGTCACCTCACCCAGGAAGCACAAGGAGTCAGGAGATTTCCCTTTCCTAGCCAAGGGAAGCCGTGACAGACTGTACCTGAAAAAACGGGACATTCCTGTCCACATACTGCACTTTTTCCATGGTCTTAGCAACTGGCAGACCAGGAGACATTTTCCCGTGCCTGGCTCATTGGGTCCCATGCCCACAGAGCCTTGCTCACTGCTAGCACAGCAGTCTGAGATTGACCTGCGAGGCTACACACTGGTTGGGAGAGGGGCGTCCGCCATTCCTGAGGCTTGAGTAGGTAAACAAAGCAACAGGGAAGCTTGAACTGGGCAGAGCCCACTGCAACTTAGCAAGGCCTACTGCCTCTATGGAGTCCACTTCTGTAGGCAGGGCACAGCTGAACAAAAGACAGCAGAAACTTCTGCAGACTTAAATGTCCCTGTCTGACAGCTCTGAAGAGATCAGTGGTTCTCCCAGCACAGCATTGGAGCTCTGAGAACAGACAGACTGCCTCCTAAAGTGGGTCACTGACCCCATGTAGCCTAACTGGGAGACACCTCCCAGTAAGGGCCCAACTGACGCCTCATACAGGTGGGTGTCCCTCTGGAACAAAGCTTCCAGGGGAAGGATCAGGCAGCAATATTTGCTGTTCTGCAATATTTGCTGTTCTACAGCCTCCACTGGTGATACCCAGGCAAATAGGATCTGCAGTGGACCTCCATCAAACTCCAACAGACCTGCCACTGAGGGACCTGACTGTCAGAAGGAAAACTAACACACAGAAAGGAATAGTATCAGCACCAACAAAAAGTACATCTACACAAAAACCCCATCTGTAGGTCACCAACATCAAAGACCAAAGGTAGATAAAACCACAAAGATGGGGAGAAACCAGAGCAGAAAAGCTGAAAATACTAAAAACCAGAGCACCTCTTCTCCAAAAGACTGCAGCTCCTTGCCAGCAACAGAACAAAGCTGGACGGAGAATTACTTTGACAAGTTGACAGAAGTAGGCTTTAGAAGGTCAGTAATAACAAACTTCTCCAAGCTAAAGGAGCATGTTCTAACCCATTGCAAGGAAGCTAAAAACCTTGGAAAAAGATTAGACAAATGGCTAAAGGGAATAAACAGTGTAGAGAAGGCCTTAAATGACCTGATCGAGCTGAAAACCATGGCACAAGAACTTTGTGATACATGCACAAGCTTCAATAGTCAATTTGATCAAGTGGAAGAAAGGGTATCAGTGATTGAAGATAAAATTAATGAAATAAAGCGAGAAGGCAAGGTTAGAGAAAAAAGAGTAAAAAGAAGAGAACAAAGCCTCCAAGAAATATGGGACTATGTGAAAAGACCAAATCTACATTTGATTGGTGTACCTGAAAGTGATGGGGAGAATGGTACCAAGTTGGAAAACACTCTTCAGGATATTATCCAGGAGAACTTTTTCAAACTTGCAAGGCAGACAAACATTCAAATGCAAGAAATACAGAGAACACCGCAAAGATACTCCTCAGGAAGAGCAACCCCAAGACACATAATGTTCAGATTCACCAAGGTTGAAAAGAAGGAGAAAATGTTAAGGACAGCCAGAGAGAAAGGTTGGGTTACCCACAAAGGGAAGTCCATCAGACTAATAGCGGATCTCTCGGCAGAAACCCTACAAGCCAGAAAAGAGTGTGGGCCAATATTCAACATTATTAAAGAAAAGAATTTTCTTTTTTTTTTTTCAGAAACATTTTCTTTATTTTAGGAACACATGACAGTATTTATTTTCTTTTCTTTTTTTTAATTATACTTTAAGTTCTAGGGTACATGTGCATAACGTGCAGGTTTGTTACATATGTATACATGTGCCATGTTGGTGTGCTGCACCCATCAACTCGTCAGCACCCATCAATTCATCATTTATATCAGGTATAACTCCCCAATGCAATCCCTCCCCCCTCCCCCCTCCCCATGATAGGCCCCA
>NC_045445.1:93905522-93945013 GCF_002776525.5 Piliocolobus tephrosceles | reverse complement strand
CAGGACCCTCAGCTATAGGTCTGTTGGAGATTGCTTGAGGTCCACTCCAGACCCTGTTTGCCTGGGTATCAGCAGCAGAGGTTGCAGAAGATAGAATATTGCTGAACAGCGAGTGCACCTGTCTGATTCTTGCTTTGGAAGCTTCCTCTCAGGGGTGTACTCCACCCTGTGAGGTGTGGGGTGTCAGACTGCCCCTAGTGGGGGATGTCTCCCAGTTAGGCTACTCAGGGGTCAGTGACCCATTTGAGCAGGCAGACTGCCCCTTCTCAGATCTCAACCTCCCTGTTGGGAGATCCACTGCTCTCTTCAAAGCTTTCAGACAGAGTCGTTCGCTTCTGGACAGGCCTCTGCTGCTTGAGCTGAGCCCTGTCCCCAGAGGCGGAGTCTACAGAGACAGGCAGGTTTCCTTGAGCTGCTGTGAGCTCCACCCAGTTCAAGCTTCCCAGCGGCTTTATTTACCTACTTAAGTGTCAGCGATGGCGGGCGCCCCTCCCCCAGCCTCGCTGCTGCCTTGCGGTTAGATTGCCGCAGACTGCTGTGTTAGCAAGGAGGGAGGCTCCGTGGGCGTGTGACCCTCCCGGCCAGGTGTGGGATATAATCTCCGGTGTGCCGGTGTTACAGCGCAGTATTGGGGTGGGAGTTACCCGATTTTCCAGGTGTTGTGTGTCTCAGTTCCCCTGGCTAGGAATAGGGACTCCCTTCCCCCTCGTGCTTCCCAGGTGAGGCGATGCCTTGCCCTGCTTCAGCTCTCGCTGGTCAGGCTGCAGCGAGTGAGAAGACCCCAGTACCTCAGTTGAAAATGCAGAAATCACCAGTCTTCTGTGTCGCTCGCACTGGGAGATGGAGACTGAAGCTGTTCCTATTCGGCCATCTTGCTCCGCCCCCAGAAAAGAATTTTCAACCCAGAATTTCATATCCACCCAAACTAAGCTTCATAAACAAATGAGAAATAATATCCTTTACAGACAAGCAAATGCTGAGAGATTTTGTCACCACCAGGCCTGCCTTACAAGGGCTCTTAAAGGAAACACTAAACATGGAAAGGAACAACAGGTACCAACCACTGCAAAAACATGCCAAATTGTAAAGACCATCGATGCTATGAAGAAACTGCATCAATTAATGGGCAAAATAACCAGCTAACATCATAACGATGGGATCAAATTCACAAATAACATTATTAACCTTAAATGTAAATGGGCTAAATGCCCCAATTAAAAGACACAGACTCGCAAATTGAATAAAGAGTCAAGACCCATCAGTGTGCTGCATTCAGGAGACCCATCTCACCTGCAGAGACACACACAGGCTCAAAATAAAGGGATGGAAGAAGATCCACCAAGCAAATGGAAAACAAAACAAAACAAAAAAAAAGCAGGAGTTGCAATCCTAGTCTCTGATAAAACAGACTTTAAACCAACAAAGATCAAAAGAGACAAGGCCATTACATAATGGTAAGGGATCAATTCAACAAGAAGAGCTAACTATCCTAAAAATATATGCACCCAATACAGAAGCACCCAGATCTGTAAAACAAGTCCTTACAGACCTATAAAGAGACTTAGACTCCCACACAATAATAATGGGAGAATTTAACACCCCACTGTCAATATTAGACAGATCAACAAGACAGAAGGTTAACAAGGATATCCAGGAATTGAACTCAGTTCTGCACCAAGCTGACATAATAAGACATCTACAGAACTCTCCACCCCAAATCAACAGAATATACATTCTTCTCAGCAGTACCTCTCACTTATTCTAAAATTGACCACATAATTGGAAGTAAAGCACTCCTCAGCAATTGTAAAAGAACAGAAATCACAACAAACTATCTCTCAGAGCACAGTGCAATCAAATTAGGACTCAGGATTAAGAAACTCACCAAAAACCACACAACTACAGGGAAACTGAACAACCTGCTCCTGAATGACTACTGGGTAAATAACGAAATGAAGGCAGAAATAAAGATGTTCCTTGAAGCCAATGAGATAAAAGACACAACGTACCAGAGTCTCTGGGACATATTTAAAGCAGTGTGTAGAGGGAAATTTATAGAACTAAATGCCCACAAGAGAAAGCAGGAAAGATCTAAAATTGACACCCTAACATCACAATTAAAAGAACTAGAGAAGGAAGAGCAGACAAATTCAAAAGCTAGCAGAAGGCAGGAAATAACTAAGATCAGAGCAGAACTGAAGGAGATAGAGACACAAAATGTCCTTCAAAAAATCAATGAATCTAGGATCTGGCTTTTTGAAAAAATAAACAAAATTGATAGACCAGTAGCCAGACTAATAATGAAGAAAAGATAAAAATCAAATAGATGAAATAACAAATGATAAAGGGGATATCACCACCAATTCCACAGAAACACAAACTACCATCAGAGAATACTATGAACACCTCTATGCAAATAAACTAGAAAATCTGGAGGAAATGGATGAATTCCTGGACACACACACCCTCCCAAAACAAAACCAGGAAAAGTTGAATCTCTTAATAGATCAATAACTGAAATCATTGCTTTAATTAAGGCAATAATTAATAGCTTTCCAACCAAAAAAAGTCCAGGACCAGATGGATTCACAGCTGCATTCTACCAGAGGTACAGAGAGGAGCTGGTACCATTCCTTCTGAAACTATTCCAATCAATAGAAAAAGAGGGAATCCTCCCTAACTCATTTTATGAGGCCAGCATCATCCTGATACCAAAGCCTGACAGAGATACAACAAAAAAAGAGAATTTTAGACCAATCTCCCTGATGAACATCGATGCAAAAATCCTCAATAAAATACTGGCAGATTGAATCCAGCAGCACATCAGAAAGCTTATTCACCACGATCAAGTTGGCTTCATCCCTGGGATGCAAGGCTGGTTCAACATACACAAATCAATAAACGTAATCCATCACATAAACAGAACCAACGACAAAAAACACATGATTATCTCAATAGATGTAGAAAAGGCCTTCGACAAAATTCAACAACGCTTCATGCTAAAAACTCTAAATAAACTAGGTATCAATGGAATGTATCTCAAAATAATAAAAGCTATTTATGACAAACCCACAGCCAATATCACACTGAATGGGCAAAAACTGGAAGCATTCCCTTTGAAAACTGACACAAGACAAGGATGCCCTCTCTCGCCACTCCTATTCAACACAGTGTTGGAATTTCTGGCCAGGGTAATCAGGCAAGAGAAATAAAGGGTATTCAATTAGGAAAAGAGGAAGTCAAATTGTCCCTGTTTGCAGATGACAAGATTGTATATTTAGAAGACCCCCTCGTCTCATACCCAAATCTCCTTAAGCTGATAAGAAACTTCAGCAAAGTCTCAGATATAAAATCAATGTGCAAAAATCACAAGCATTCCTATGTACTAATAACAGACAAACAGAGAGCCAAATCATGAGTGAACTCCCATTCACAATAGCTACAAAGAGAATAAAATACCTAGGAATATAACTTACAAGGGATGTGAAGGACCTCTTCAAAGAGAACTACAAACCACTGCTCAACGAAATAAAAGAGGACACAAACAAATGGAAGAACATTCCATGCTCATGGACAGGAAGAATCGATATCCTGAAAATGGCCATACTGCCCAAGGTACTTTATAGAGTCAGTGCCATTCCCATCAAGCTACCAATGGCTTTCTTCACTGAATTGGAAGAAACTACTCTAAAGTTCATATGGAACCTAAAAAGAGCCCGCATTGCCAAGACAATCCTAAGCCAAAAGAACAAAGCTGGAGGCATCACACTACCTGACCTCAAACTATACTACAAGGCTACAGTAACCAAAACAGCATGGTATTGATACCAACACAGGTATATAGACCAGTGGAATAGAACGGAAGCCTCAGAAATAACATCATACATTGCCAAGACTAGCTTGGTCATGGAGACCCCAAGCAGCACTAGAGGAATAAAGATACAGAAATAGAGTGCAAAGTGGGATCAGGGGACTAACAGCCTTCAGAGTTGAGAGACTCGAACAAAGTTTGACCCACATATTTATTGATAGTAAGCCTGTGATAAACATTGCTTCTGCAGTTTATAGATTAACTAAAAGTATTCTTTACGGAGAACAAAGGGACAGGCTCTGGCTTGTTATCTGCAGCAGGAACATGTCTTTAAAGCACAGATCACTCATGCCATTGCTTGTGGTTTAGGAATGCCTTGAATGATTTTCCACCATGGGTGGGCCAGGTGTTTCTTGCCCTCATTTCGGTAAACCAGCAACCTCCAGCGTGTGCGTCATAGCCATTAAGAGCATGTCACAGAGCTGCCGAGATCTCATTTATGGCCAGTTTCTCATGGACTGTTTAGAACCAGGCTTGGAGCCTGTTCCCAGCAACACATCTACAACCATCTGATCTTTGACAAACCTGACAAAAACAAGAAATGGGGAAAGGAATCCCTGTTTAATAAATGGTGCTGGGAAAACTGGCTAGCCACATGTAGAAAGCTGAAACTGGAACCCTTCCTTTCACCTTATACAAAAATTAATTCAAGCTGGATTAAACAATTAAATGTTAGACTTAAAACCATAAAAACCCTAGAAGAAAACCTAGGCAATATCATTCAGGACATAGGCATGGGCAAGGACTTCATGACTAAAACACCAAAAACAATGACAACAAAAGCCAAAATTGACAAATGGGATCTATTAAACTGCAGAGCTTCTGCACAGCAAAAGAAACCACCATCAGGGTGAACAGGCAACCCACAGAATGGGAGAAAATTTTTGCAGTCTACCCATCTGACAAGAATCTACAAAGAACTTAAACAAATTTACAAGAAAAAACAACCCCATCAGAAAGTGGGCAAAGGATATGAACAGACACTTCTCAAAAGAAGACATCTGTACAGCCAACAGACATGAAAAAATGTTCATCATCACTGGTCATCAGAGAAATGCAAATCAAAACCACAATGAGATACCATCTCACACTGGTTAGAATGGCAAACATTAAAAAGTCAGGACACAACAGATGCTGGAGAGGATGTGGAGTAATAGGAATGCTTTTACACTGTTGGTGGGACTGGAAACTAGTTCAACCATTGTAGAAGACAGTGTGGCAATCCCTCAAGGGTCTAGAACTAGAAATACCATTTGACCCAGTGATCCCATTACTGGGTATGTACCCAAAGGAGTATAAATCATTCTACTATAAAGACACATGCACCGTATGTTTATTGCGGCACTATTCACGATAAGAAAGACTTGGAACCAACCCAAATATCCATCAATGATAGACTGGGTTCAGAAAATGTGGCACATATACACCATGGAATACTATGCAGCCATAAAAAAGGATGAGTTCATGTCCTTTGCAGGAACATGGATGAAGCTGGAAATCATTATTCTGAGCAAACCATCACAAGGACAGAAAACCAAACACTGCATGTTCTCACTCATAGGTGGGAATTGAACAATGAGAACATTTGGACACAGAGTGAGGAACATCACACACTGGGGCCTGTCATGCAATGGGGGGGCAGGAAAGGGATAGCATTAGGAGAAATACCTAATATAAATGACAAGTTGATGGGTGCAGCACACCAACATGGCACATGTATAGCTATGTAACAAACGTGCATGTTGTGCACATGTACTCTAGAACTTAAAGTATAATAATAATTAAAACAAAATATGGATTGCAAGGAAACTCAATGCGATCCAAGAGAAAGTTGAAATCCAATACAAAGAAACCAGGAAAATGATCCAGGATATGAAAGATTATGAATGCATAAAAAGTATTAGACAAAATCAACATCCTTTCATAAAAACTCCAACTAGGCATTGAAGAAACATGCCTCAAAATAGTAAGAGCCATCTATGACAAACCCACAGTCAACGTTATACTGAACCAGCAAAAGTTAGAAGTATTCTGGAGCAAGGACTGGAGCAAGTTAGAAGAACTGGAGCAAAACAAAGATATCCACTTTCACCATTCCTATTCAGAACTGTACTGGAAGTGCAAGCCACAGCAATCAGACAAGCAAAAGAAATTAAAGGCATCCAAATTGGAAAAGAGGAAGTTGAATGATCTCTGTTTGCTGTTGATATAATTCTATACCTAAAAATCTCTAAAGATTTCTCCAAAAGGCTTTTAGACCTGATAAATGACTTCAGCAGTGTTTCAATATACGAAATCAATGTACAGAAAATCAGTGGCATTTCTATACACCAATAACGTTCAACCTGAGAAACAAATCAAGAATGAAATTCCACTTACAATAGCCTCCTTCCTTTTCCTCCCGCAAAATATCTAGAAATACATCTAACCAAGGAGGTGAAAGAAGAACTCTAAGACAAGAAGGACTATTAAACACTGATAAAGGAAATCATAGATGACACAAACTAATGGAAAAATATTCCATACTCATGGATTGGAAGAATCAAGATCATTAAAATGCCTATATTACCCAAAGCAATCTTCAGATTTAATGTAATTCTTAGCAAACTACACACAACATTTATCACAGAGTTAGAAAAAGTCTATTCTAAAATTCATATGAAACCAAAAAGTCTGACTAGTCAGAGCAATCCTAAGCAAAAAGAACAGAGTGCAGGCATCACATTACTTGATTTCAAACTATACTACAAGGATATAGTAACCTAAACAGCATAATACTGGTACAAAAATAGACACATAGATCAATGGAATAGAATAGAGAACCCAGAAATGAAGCTACACACTTACATCCAACTGATTTTTGACAAAGTTGACAAAAATAAACAATGGGAAAAGGATGTCCTATTCAGTAAATGGTGCTTGGATAACTAACTAACTGTATGCAGAAGATTGAAACTGGACCCCTTCCTTTCACTGTATACAAAAATAAACTCAAGATGGATTAAAGACTTAAATGTAAGGTCGCAACCTATAAAAATCTTGGAAGAAAACCTAGGAAAATTTCTTCTGGACATTGGCCTAGGCAGATAGTTGATGACTAAGACTTCAAAAGCAAATGCAGCAAAACAAAACATTGTTAAGTGACAGTTAAATGAAAGAGCTTCTGCACAGCAAAAGAAACTATCAAAAGAGTAAACAGACAACTTACAGAATAGGAGAAAATTTTTGCAAACTATGCATCTGACAAAGTACAAATATCCAGAATCTGTAAGTAATTAAAATCAATAAGAAAAGGACAAACAACACCATTAAAAAGTGGGCAAAGGACATGGACAGACACTTCTCAAAAGAAGACATACAAGTAGCCAACAAACATGAAAAACTTTTCAACATCACTGATCATCAGAGAATTGCAAACTAAAACCACAATGAGATGCCATCTCACACCAGTCAGAATGGTTATTATTAAAAAGCCAAAAAATAATAAATGTTGGAGAGAAAGGAATGCATATAGACTGTTGGTGAGAATGTAAATTAGTGTAGTCACTATGAAAAACAGTATGGATATTTCTCAAAAAACTAAAAACAGAACTACCATATTATCCAGCATTCCCACTACTGGATATTTATCCAAATGGAATGAGATCAGTGTATCAAAAAGATACCTACACTTGTTTGTTTATTGAAGTACTATTCACAATAGCCAAGATGTGGAACCAGTGTAAGTGTCCATCAATGAACAAATGGACAAATAATATATGGTACATATTCACAATAAAATACTATTCTCCTAAAAGGACATATGCATTCACTATGATGTGTTATGTCTTTATCTGTCTTTGCCTCTCTGTGTGTCTGTTTCAATGTCATATCCCACACATGACTACATATGTCTTCTATATGTTGGTTGGCCTTAAGAGAATAATCACTCTGTAAAAACTGAGCTGTGCAGCAAGCACTTTGTGAATTAATTCTGGACTTGTTTTCAAGCTGAACATTACCTGGTTAGTGTTCCATGAGTTCTGTTTACATTGTTTACATTGTTCCAATAGTTCTGTTTTGAATTCTGCTGTTACATTTTTAATTTTTGAAATGTTAAGTGATTTTTTCCCCAAAATATGATAATGTTACTTTTCTTCATTGTAAAAGAGATATTGGTTACCAACTTTTATGAAGGAAGGGAGATTTGTTAATTAAAATTCTCTGATGCCTTCTAAGGACAGCTGGTGGGTCTGTGGGAGGATACAAATAGGGGGCTAAGACTAACTCAAAGTGCCATCATGGTGAAACTGGATGCAGATGGCAGCTGGAGACAGGAGGCTGTGCAGGTCCCCAGGGAGGTGAGAGAAGCAGGTGGGGTGAGAGCAGGTGTCCTCAGGATTAGGAGGGAAGTGGAATGTCAGTCAACAGAGATGAACTTTAAGAAAATGCAGTGTTGTGCATATGGAGGCTTTATTCACTTTTCTATTGCACTCCCTCTGTCAGGCAGTATACTGATAGCTTTATTCATTGATTACAACAGTCAGTCATCTTAACAACCCCACCAGGCAGTTACTATTATTTCTTTCCTTTTACAGATGAGGAAACTGACTCACAGACCTTAGGAATCATGCTAAAGTTTATAAAATAAAAAAAAAAATGGAGAATTTGAAGAGAGAAAAGACATGTGACTTCCTCTAGAAGAATAACTTTAGAGAAAGGACAGAAAATTTTCTAAGGGAGTTATTTTTGTTTAACTACCTGATTGAGGTATGACTGACAAACTCACCAAGTGGAAGGGAGTTTTGAAGTATAGCCAGGAAGTGGGTGATGACCATACTCTTCTCCATGCACCCTCAAAGAGTCCCAAGTTGACCTCAGTGTGCAAGTTATTTTCTTTTTAACTCCACAATACAATGCATGTATTACACAGCACTTGGGCTCCACTTTATTCTATCTTCCAGAGCTTTCTTGTTGTCCTCCTCTCCCCATATAACTTAAGTAAGGGAGGCTGGTCAGGGGACAATTCCCTGGAGAGACAGAAAAGTGCCTCACCTCTACAATTAAGGTTTTCTTCTTTCCTGACACTTTGTCTATTGGAGTAAGCCCTCTGCATGGACACGGCTTGGCTCCTCCTGCCAACTGACCTTTGGCCCCAGCAATTTGACAAACATGCATGGACATCTCTGGACCCCAGGGATTACCAAAGCTTAGGTGGAGGGGTGGAGCAAGATGGACAAATAGGAACAGCTCCAGTTTCCAGCTCCCAGCGCAAGCGACAGAGAAGACAGGTGATTTCTGCGTTTTCAACTGAGGTACTGGGTTCATCTCACTAGGGAGTGCCGGACAATCGGTGCTGGTCAGCTGCTGCAGCCCGACCAGCGAGAGCTGAAGCAGAGCGAGGCATCACCTCACCTGGCAAGCGCAAGGGGGAAGGGAATCCCTTTTCCTAGCTAGGGGAACTGAGACACACAACACCTGGAAAATTGGGTAACTCCCACCCCAGTACTGTGTTTTACTAAGGGTCTTAGCAAATGGCACACCAGGAGATTATATCCCACATTTGGCTGGGAGGGTCCCATGCCTGTGCAGCCTCCCTCATTGCTAGCACAGCAGTCTGCGATCCAATGGCAAGGCAGCAGCAAGGCTGGGGGAGGGGCACCCACCATTGCTGAGGTTTAAGTAGGTAAAGCCACTGGGAAGCTCGAACTGGGTGGAGCCCACAGCAGCTCAAGGAGGCCAGCCTATCTCTGTAGACTCCACCACTGGGGACAGGACACAGCTAAACAAACAAAAAAAGGAGCAGGAACCTCTGCAGACACAAACGACCCTGTCTGACAGCTTTGAAGAGAGCAGTGGATCTCCCAACACGGAGGTTGAGATCTGAGAACAGACAGACTGCCTGCTCAAGTGGGTCCCTGACCCCTGAGTAGCCTAACTGGGAGACATCTTCCACTAGGGGCAGACCGACACTCCACACCTCACACGGTGGAGTACACCCCTGAGAGGAAGCTTCCAAAGCAAGAATCAAATGGGTACACTGGCTGTTCAGCAATATTCTATCTTCTGCAGCCTCTGCTGCTGATACCCAGGCAAACAGGGTCTTCAGTGGACCTCAAGCAATCTCCAACAGATCTACAGCTGAGGGTCCTGACTATTAGAAGGAAAACTAACAAACAGGAAGGACACCCACACCAAAACCCCATCAGTATGTCACCATCATCAAAGATCAAAGGCAGATAAAACCACAAAGATGGGGAAAAAGCAGGACAGAAAAGCTAGAAATTCAAAAAATAAGAGCGCATCTCCCCCTGCAAAGGAACGCAGCTCATCACCAGCAATTGATCAAAGCTGGATGGAGAATGACGAGTTGAGAGAAGAAGGCTTCAGTCCATCAAACTTCTCAGAGCTAAAGGAGGAATTACGTACCCAGCACAAAGAAACTAAAAATCTTGAAAAAAGAATGGAAGAATGGATAACTACAAATAATCAATGCAGAGAAGTCCATAAACGAACTGACAGAGATAAAAACCATGACATGAGAATCATGTGACAAATGCACAAGCTTCAGTAACTGACTTGATCAACTGGAAGAAAGAGTATCAGCGACTGAAGATCAAATGAATGAAATGAAGCGAGAAGACAAGTCTAGAGAAAAAAGAAGAAAAACAAATGAACAAAGCCAGCAAAAAGTGTGGGATTATGTAAAAAGAACAAACCTATGTCTAATTGGGGTGCCTGAAACTGAGGGAGAAAATGGAACCAAGTTGGAAAACACTCTTCAGGATATCATCCAGGAGAACTTCCCCAACCTAGTAGGGCAGGCCAACATTCAAATTCAGGAAATACAGAGAACGCCACAAAGATACTCCTCCAGAAGAGCAACTCCAAGACACATAATTGCCAGATTCACCAAAGTTGAAATGAAGGAAAAAATGTTAAAGGCAGCCAGAGAGAAAGGTCGGGTTACCCACAAAGGGAAGGCCATCAGACTAACAGCAGATCTCTCGGCAGAAACTCTACAAGCCAGAAGAGAGTGGGGACCAATATTCAACATTCTTAAAGAAAAGAATTTTAAACCCAGAATTTCATATCCAGCCAAACTAAGTTTCATCAGTGAAGGAGAAATAAAATCCTTTACAGATAAGCAAATGCTTAGAGATTTTGTCACCACCAGGCCTGCCTTACAAGAGACCCAGAAGGAAGCCCTAAACATGGAAAGGAACAACCGGTACCAGCCATTGCATAAACATGCCAAAATGTCAAGACCATCGAGGCCAGGAAGAAACTGCATCAACTAACGCGCAAAATAACCAGTTAATATCATAATGACAGGATGAAGTTCACACATAACAATATTAACCTTAAATGTAAATGAACTAAATGGTCCAATTAAAAGAAACAGACTGGCAAACTGGATAGAGTCAAGACCCATCAGTTTGCTGTATTCAGGAGACTCTTTCCACATGCAGAGACACACATAGGCTCAAAATAAAGGGATGGAGAAGATCTACCAAGCAAATGGAAAAAAAAAAAAAGCAGGAGTTACAATCCTAGTCTCTGATAAAACAGATTTTAAAGCATCAAAGATCAAAAGAGACAAAGAAGGCCATTACATAATGGTAAAGGGATCAATTCAACAGGAAGAGCTAACTATCCTAAATATATATGCACCAATACAGGAGCACCCAGATTCATAAAGCAAGTCCTTAGAGACTTACAAAGAGACTTAGACTCTCGTACAATAATAATGGGAGACTTCAACACCCCACTGTCAACATTAGACAGATCAACGAGACAGAAAGTTAACAAGGATATCCAAGAATTGAACTCATCTCTGCAGCAAGCAGACCTAAGAGACATCTACAGAACTCTCCACCCCAAATTGATAGAACACATATACTTCTCAGCACCACATCACACTTATTCCAAAATTGACCACATAATTGGAAGTGAAGCACTCCTCAGCAAATGTACAAGAACAGAAATTATAACAAACTGTTTCTCAGACCACAGTGTGATCAAACTAGAATTCAGGACTAAGAAACTCACTCAAAACCACTCAACTGCATGGAAACTGAACAACCTGCTCCTGAATGACTACTGGGTACATAACGAAATGAAAGCAGAAATAAAGATGTTCTTTGAAACCAATGAGAACAAAGATGCAACATACCAGAATCTCTGGTACACACTTAAAGCAGTGTGTAGAGGGAAATTTATAGCACTAAATGCCCACAAGAGAAAGCAGGAAAGATCTAAAATTGACACTCTAACATCACAATTAAAAGAACTAGAGAAGCAAGAGTGAATACATTCAAAAGCTCGCAGAAGGCAAGAAATAACTAAGATCAGAGCAGAACTGAAAGAGATAGAGACACAAAAAACCCTCCAAAAAATCAATGAATCCAGGAGTTGGTTTTTTGAAAAGATCAACAAAATTGATAGACTGCTAGCAAGACTAATAAAGAAGAAAAGAGAGAAGAATCAAATAGATGCAATAAAAAATGATAAAGGGGATATCACCACCGACCCCACAGAAATACAAACTACCATCAGAGAATACTATAAACACCTCTACACAAATAAACTAGAAAATCTAGAAGAAATGGATAATTTCCTGGACACTTACACTCTCCCAAGACTAAACCAGGAAGAGGTTGAATCCCTGAACAGACCAATAGCAGGCTCTGAAATTGAGACAATAATTAATAGCCTACTAACCAAATAAAGTCCAGGACCAGATGGATTCACAGCTGAATTCCACCAGAGGTACAAGAAGGAGCTGGTACCATTCCTTCTGCAACTATTCCAATCAATGGAAAAAGAGGAAATCCTCCATAACTCATTTTATGAGGCCAACATCATCCTGATACCAAAGCCTGACAGAGACACAACAAAAAAAGAGAATTTTAGACCAATCTCCCTGATGAACATCGATGCAAAAATCCTCAATAAATACTGACAAACCGAATCCAGCAGCACATCATCAAGCTTATCCAACATGATCAAGTGGGCTTCATCCCAGGGATGCAAGGCTGGTTCCACATATGCAAATCAAGAAACATAATCCGGAATATAAACTGAACCAAAGACAAAAACCACATGATTATCTCAATAGACGCATAAAAGGCCTTTGAGAAAATTCAACAGCCCTTCATGCTAAAAACGCTCAATAAATTCGGTATTGATAGAACGTATCTCAAAATAATAAGAGCTTTTTATGGCAAACCCACAGCCAATATCATACTGAATGAGCAAAAACTGGAAGCATTCCCTTTGAAAACTGGCACAAGACAGGGATGCCCTCTCTCACCACTCCTATTCCCCATAGTGTTGGAAGTTCTGGCTAGGGCAATCAGGCAAGAGAAAGAAATCAAGGTCATTCAGTTAGGAAAAGAAGAAGTCAAATTGTCCCTGTTTGCAGATGACATGATTATATATTTAGAAAACCCTATCATCTCAGCCCAAAATCTCCTTGAGCTGATAAGCAACTTCAGCAAAGTCTCAGGATACAAAATTAATGTGCAAAAATCACAAGCATTCTTATACACCAGTAACAGACAGACAGAGAGCCAAATCATGAATGAACCCCCATTCACAATAGCTTCAAAGAGAATAAAATACCTAGGAATCCAACTTACAAGGGGTGTAAAGGACCTCTTCAAGGAGAACTACAAACCACTGCTCAGTGAAATAAAAGAGGAAACAAACAAATGGAAGAACATACCATGCTCATGGATAGGAAGAATCAATATCGTGAAAATGGCCATAGTGCCCAAGGCAATTTATAGATTCTATGCCATCCCCATCAAGCTACCAATGACTTTCTTCACAGGATTGGAAAAAACTGCTTTAAAGTTCATATGGAACCAAAATAGAGCCCACATTGCCAAGACAATCCTAAGCCAAAAGAACAAAGCTGGAGGCATCACGCTACCTGACTTCAAACTATACTACAAGGCTACAGTAACCAAAACAGCCTGGTACTGGTACCAAAACAGAGATATAGACCAATGGAACAGAACAGAGTCCTCAGAAATAATACCACACATCTACAGCCATCTGTTCTTTGACATAAAAACAGGAAATCGGGAAAAGATTCCCTGTTTAATAAATGGTGCTGGGAAAATTGGCTAGCCGTAAGTAGAAAGCTGAAACTGGATCCTTTCCTTACTCCTTATACGAAAATTAATTGAAGATGGATTAGAGACTTAAATGTTAGACCTAATAGCATAAAATCCCTAGAAGAAAACCTTGGTAATACCATTCAGGAATGGGCATGGGCAAGGACTTCATGTCTAAAACACCAAAAGCAACGGCAACAAAAGCCAAAATTGACAAATGGGATCTAATGAAACTAAAGAGCTTCTGCACAGCAAAAGAAACTACCATCAGAGTGAATAGGCAACCTACAGAATGGGAGAAAATTTTTGCAATCTACTCATCTGACAAAGGGCTAATATCCAGGACCTACAAAGAACTCAAACAAATTTACAAGAAAAAAACAAACGACCCCATGAAAAAGTGGGTAAGGCATATGAACAGACATTTCTGAAAAGAAGGCATGCGTACAGCCAACAGACACATGAAAAAGTGCTCGTCATCACTGGCTATCAGAGAAATGCAAATCAAAACCACAATGAGATACCATCTCACACCAGTTAGAATGGCAATCATTAAAAAGTCAGGAAACAACAGGTGCTGGAGAGGATGTGGAGAAATAGGAACACTTTTACACTGTTGGTGGGATTGTAAACTAGTTCAACCATTATGG
Organism: Piliocolobus tephrosceles; assembly: GCF_002776525.5. Classification (NCBI taxonomy): domain Eukaryota; kingdom Metazoa; phylum Chordata; class Mammalia; order Primates; family Cercopithecidae; genus Piliocolobus; species Piliocolobus tephrosceles. Next base: position 93,930,386 of record NC_045445.1, on the reverse strand, counting down.
AAAACATTATAGCGATTCCTCAAGGATCTAGAACTAGAAGTACCATATGACCCAGACATCCCATTACTGGGTATATACCCAAAGGATTATAAATTATGCTGCTATAAAGACACATGCCCACGTATGCTCATTGCAGCACTATTCACAATAGCAAAGACTTGGAATCAACCCAAATGTCCATCAGTGACAGACTGGATTAAGAAAATGTGGCACATATACACCATGGAATACTATGCAGCCATAAAAAAGGATGAGTTTGTGTCCTTTGTAGGGACATGGATGCAGCTGGAAACCATCATTCTCAGCAAACTATCACAAGAACGGAAAACCAAACACCACATGTTCTCACTCATAGGTGTGAAGTGAACAATGACATCACTTGGACTCGGGAAGGGGAACATCACACACTGGGGCCTATTATGTCGAGGGGGGAGGGGAGAGGGATTGCATTGGGAGTTATACCTGATGTAAATGACTAGTTGATGGGTGCTGACGAGTTGATGGGTGCAGCACACCAACATGGCACAAGTATACATATGTAACAAACCTGCACGTTATGCACATGTACCCTAGAACTTAAAGTATAATACTAATTAAAAAAATGAAAAGAAAAAAAAACAAAGCTTAGGTTCGAGATGGGACATCTCTCCCCACTGATACTTTTTCCTATCTAAAAATAACCTGCATTTTATACCAAAGTAACACATGATCATTTGGTACAATTTCAAGGATATAGAATTAAGTAAATGAAGACCTTAAGATGAACTTTCAATTCTTTTTTCCTGAGATAACAAAGTTGACATGATAGCAGCAATGTATGTATCAGGCACCAGTGTTGGACAAACTTGAGGTACGTTCTCTCAGTTAATCCTCACAAAAAAGCAACAAATTGGGTCATTTGATCATACATATTCTTGTCACTTTTTCAAGCTCTCTTTTAGTAATGAAAATGGATCTCTGTGGTGGCTCCTCTTGTGGTCATATAGGGAAAGCCCACAGTGCATGGTGGTTGAAGGCATGGGCTCTGGAGGAAAATGGTCTGGGAACAATTCTGGACTCCATCATACATCAGACTGTGACCCTTAGCAAGTGATAGAGCCTCTGTGACTCAGGACTGTCTTGTGTGACGTCAAGTGAGGATATACGCTACTAATAGAACTCTTGTTTGGGGATTAAATGTTTTTGTAGGCATAAAGCACCAAGAAAAGAGCCTGGTTTGAGTTCAAGTACGTTGGGACATAATCCCATCTAAGTCAAGGAGTATCTGTACAGGAATATTATCACCAACTTTATCCCAATAAACTTGTCAGTCCTTACAGGCCTCTGAGTGCTTCTGGAAGGAAAGCAATATTTGGAATGGAGGGATGGAAGTGTTCCTGCTGAGCCAGGGATTTGCCCTATTTTGACCTTGAATGAGGAAGAGGACTAAGCAGCTGAAGTCTTTCCATCCAAAGCTGTGGGGAACAGAGGCTTGAGTGTGATGCTTTTTCGCTACCTCCCATGTAGACTCCTCCACAAGGCTGGCTCAATCTAATCTTTCTTCCCTGTCTTTGTGGGCAAACTGCTGAGTTGTACATCACTCAAGTAAGCTTCCTGATGGAGGAGTCTAGGGTGTTGCTATTGGTTTTTAGTTCCCCCTTGGCACATGTCCAAGCAGCCTGACAAATGTTATGGCAGACATCAAAAGTTCCATTCTCTTGATTGATGGCTTGCCTTGGAAGGCAATGCAGACACAGCTGCTTCCCAGTCGTTTCTCTACATTTCCTAATGCAGCTTGAGAGAGAGAGAGAGACAGAAATAGAGAGTGAGAGAGATTGAAAGAGAGAGAGGATCTCCCTTTTCTCACTAAAGTTATTTCCTAAAAAGAATCCAATCGGTATATATAAGAGTCAATTAAAAGTGCATATTCTAATTTCTTTAAAAAATATTACTTTCTCGTCAAAGCTGCCATTCTCTCCCTCTCTTCCATATACCATCTCTCTTACATTTAACTGATGGTAAATGTAAGCATAAATAGTGAAAATGGAGATGATGTATATAGCTTACTATCTACATTAACAAGAGTTTACTCATCTATAGTTTTCATCAGCATTGCTTTACCATTCCAGGAAACTCTTGCCCAGAAAGGAACATGCAAATAACTTCATTGTTCATTCCAGGAACTTCATGAAAGACCCATCTTCTTTTCTTTCAGGTAATTGTTTTTGTTTGTTTGTTTTTGTTTTTTAAGTTATGGGGTCTTTCTCTGTCACCTAGGCTGGAGTGCAGTGGTGCAACTGTAGCTCACTGCAGCCTCAAATTCCTGGGCTCTAGCGATCCTCCTGCCTCAGCTTCCCAAAGTGCTGGGATTATTGGCATCAGCCACCTTGCTAGGCCCCCATCTGTATTTCAATAAAAAAATCCAAATAACATTTTTTAACCCCAAGACTCTCTGAATGCTTTGAAAATCCTTGCATTGCTAAATCCACCCATCCTAAACAATTATTAATATATTGTAATCCTTACCACATACCCTATTGTCCTTCCTGCCCCACATTTGAAGACTCACTTTACCACAGACTTCAAAATCTCAATAAATATCCCTTCCTCCTCCAATATTTTCATAAGGCTCTGTCCAGATGTTGCTCTCCCTTAGACCGTTATACAGTAATGACAGCTATGTCTTATCAATAGTTGTTTGACAGATATCTGGATAATACTTTCTCTTCATGCACCGTATAACAATGTTTCAGTCAACTATGAACTACATAAATAAGGATGGTCTCATAATAAGGATGGTCTCATAAGATTATAGTAGTAATATACTGTATATTTACAGTATATTTTCTATGTTTAGATACACAAATACTTGTGTTTCAAACGCCTACAGCACTTCTTACAGTAACATGCTGTACAGATGTATAGCCTAGGAGCAATAAGCTATAGCATATAGCCTAGTGTGCAGCAGGCCAGGCTATACCATCTAGATTTCCATAGAAACACTGCAAGATGATCATACAGTGATCAACTGAGGCATTTCTCAGAATGTATCCCAGTCAATAAGTGATGCATGCCTATATATTATGGTGAGCATAGGCAACACGATTGTACAACATGCAATAGTACATGAGTCCAGATCCTAGTACCCATATCTATGGGTATTTCTGAACCATACACTGTCCGAATGAACACAGTCATGTTCAGCAAAATCAGTGTCACTTCAGAGACACAATTGTGCAACAAAGCATCCAAAACAATAAAGAAATCATGTGAAGGTGTTTATTTTATGGGAATTGGCTAGGTCATTGCAAATATGACAGAAATCTGAGAAACAGAAAAGGAAATAATTGATCAATGCATGTGCAAATTAGGTATTAACGTTCATAATGGCTATTTCTGTTACAGGGATCTTTCTGTGACACATCTTTCCCTAAAGGTAACCTCGGTCTGTCAGTCCCCAAAATACCTGGACAGGGAGGAAAAGATGGATGCAAAAAAGAAGGAACTGCACAAGCCCCTTTTCATACTCAGGAGAACTAGTGGTTCCTTGTCTGCAGAGGTGGGAAAACCTCAGCATCCGCACCCTCCTATGGATCAGTGCACATGTCTGCTATTGCCATCAATTATTGATAAGACACAGCTCTCTTTACTACAAAGCACTCTAAGGGAGAGCAATATCTGGACAGAGCCTTAAGAGCGTATCAGAGGAGGAAGGGATATTTATTAAGATTTTGAAGTCTTGTAAAGTGAGTCTCCAAATGTGGGTTGGAAGTGCAATAGGGTATTTGATAACCTTGCACCTTTTGCTGTCCGTGTTCTGTGCTCAAAGCTGTGCCAGAGCAGGTGGTCTTCCTGAGGTCTTTGTTCTTTTTCCTCAACTGAGACTCAGGGGGTAAGTCCCCAGTTCAGATCTCTCAGGAGTTTAAGTGTGAGTGGGTGTGAGGAGGAGCCAGCATCTTCGAGTAGGTCAGGCAGATTGGTCTGTGACTTTGGAAGAGGGAGGGGCTCGAGTTCATCTTCTCTTCACAGGTGGCATAGCCTCCATGGGCCTTGTCATCGTGGCTGGGCTGGAACAAGGGAGGAAGGAAGGTTGAACAACAGAGTAAAGGGGTAGGGGGGGTCAGGTGAAGATGGAGCAAGCACTGGGGGTGCTGTTGGAGGTATCTGAGTCCCGAAAACACCTGGATCCCCCGAAAGAAGACAGTTTCCAGACTCCTTGGTGAGAATCCCGGAAGAAGTGGGACGGGCAGTAAGGAAGGGACCTTGAATCTGGGAATACTGTGGGCTGGTGACCGCAGCCCTGAGGACTGGAGAGTGCCTGGCAGAGGTGTCCAGCGAGGTGCACACCCTTCACTCTGTGTCACAACTTCTCACCTCCTACATGAATGTCATGAGTAGGAATGGGTAAGGCTGTGTATTCCAACAAAACTTGATTTTAGCGGGGAAATGGGCCTAGTATATCAGAGTGTGACGAAAGCACTATATACTAAAATTCTAAATCTCTAGTCTCTAGAGTCCAGTTGTGAAACCAAAAATCATCAGAAACATCCCCAGGCTTTTTTTTTTTTTTTTTTTTTTTTTTTTTTTTTTACCATGTTCATGAGGGCAGTGTCTCTGCCTGCTTGAGGATATATAAGCAAAGGCTTATTTACTGTGATTAGAAAGCATGCATACTTGTAATGACCCTGAGACTTTCTCTGAAAATATTTTCTAAATTTGAAAAGAAAAGGGCACTGTGGAAGCTGATATACAGGAAGATCGCTTGAGACAGGAGAATTACAGGAGCTCAGGACCAGGCTGGGCAACATAGCGAGACCCTATCATTTACAAAAATTAAAAAATAAAATTTCAAGTCACCATTTGGCCATGAAATGTTCATATATACCTATTCTTTTAAGTACATTTTCAAAATCACAGTATTCTACTTTCAGCATGAAATATGAATGGACATGTAAGGACAAGATCCAAATCTAGAGGAAGAGGAAATGATGGAGAGATTTCCCAGACAGCTGGACCTATGATTGTGAGTGCTTTGACATATCATGTTTTCTATTTGCAGAAATTTATTTTTGTGATAATGTTGTTGAACGAATATAGATACACTTTTAAAAGGCTTCCATACTGATAATGGGTGACACTGGAATCTCATAAAGCAAACATTGATCTCGGAGGATTACATTCTGGTGTTGCCTGGATGACTGCTGTTAGTTTACTGGGAATATGCCTGATGACTTCTTCTCATGCTTATTAACAGATTGTTTATATCCATGCCAGCATAGATTAAAATACCTTCAAAAGACCTTTTCTTGTTATCTTTACTCCTCCTTTGTAGGAAGAGTAACTTTGTTAAGAGTATAAATATAGAATAGTACTGGGAAATTGTTGTTCAAATTATTTATGATTAGATATATCTATGTGATGTGTATATTTATATTATTGGCATATATATTTTATTATAAATTGAGAATTTATAGTATATATAGGGTACAAAGTGATGTGATTTATGAATAAAATGTGAAATTATTAAGTGAATTAACATATTCATCACTTCAAATACTTATCCATTTTGGTGGTAAGAATATTTGAAATTTACTCAGCCACTTTGAAATGTACAATCCACCTTTATTTACTGTATTTACCATGCTGTGCAATAGATCTCAAAAAAATTTATCTTTCAATCTATCTGAAATTTTGTACTCCTTGACCATCATCTCTTCATTCCCCCAACCCTCGCAGACTCTGTAACCACCATTCTCTCTGCTTATATGAGTTTCATTGTTTTAGATTCCACATATAAATGAGACCATGCAGTATTTGTCTTCTTATGCCTGACATATTACACTTAATGTAATGTTCTCCAATTCTATCCATGTTGTTGCAAATGACAGAATTTTCTTTTTTAAAGCTGAAAAATATTCCATTGGGTATATATGCCATATTTTATTTATCCATTTATCTGTTCATGGACACTTAGGTTGATTCCGTAACTTGTCTATGGTGAATAGTGCTGCAGTGAACATGGCAGTGTGACATCTCTTCAACAAACTGATTTCAATTTTTTTTTGGCAAATATCAAGAAGGGGGATGGCTAGATCATATGGTTTATCGACTTTTAGTTTGTTGAGGAACTTCCTTACTCTTTTCCATAATGACTGTACTAATTTATATTCTTGCCGGCAATGTACAAATGTTCCCATTTCGCCACATCCTTGCCAGCACTTGTCATATTTTCGACAATAGCCATCCTGACATGTGTGAGATAATATCTCATTGCGGTTTTAATTTGCATTTTACTAATGATGAGTGATATCAACCATTTTTAATATATATCTGTTGGTCATTTGTATGTCTTCTTTTGAAAAATGTCTGTTCAGCTGGGCACGGTGGCTAACGCCTGTAATCCCAGCATCTTGGGAGGCCGAGGCTGGCAGATCAGGAGGTAAGGAGATCGAGACCATTCTGGCCAACACAGTGAAACCTTGTCTCTACTAAAAATACAAAAAATTAGCCGGGCATGGTGGCAGGCGCCTGTAGTCCCAGCTACTCGGGAGGCTGAGGCAGGAGCATGATGTGAACCCAGGAGGTGGAGCTTGCAGTGAGCTGAGATCGCACCACTGCTCTCCAGCCTGAGTGACAGAGCAAGACTCCGTCTCAAAAAAAAAAAAAAAAAAAAAAAATTGTCTATTCAAGTTTCTTGCCCATTTTTTAGATTTTTTTCTTGATATTGAATTGTTTGAATTCCTGATACATTTTGGATATTAACCCCTTATTTTATGTGTGGTTTTCAGATATTTTCCTTAATCATTATGTTGTTTCTTTATACTCTTGTTTCCTTTGCTGTGCAGAAGCTTTTTAATTTTATGTAATCTCATTTATCTCTTTTTACTTTTGTTGCCTACGCTTTTGCAGTCAAATGCAAAAAATCATTGCCTAGACCATGTTTTGTAGTTTTCCCACTATGTTTTCTTCTAGTAATTTTGCAGTTTCAGGTCTTATGTTTTTAATTCACCCTAAGTTGACTTTTGTGTCTATAAGGGTATAGTTTCACAATTATCTTCATGTAAATATCCAGTTTTCACACCATTTATCCTTTCCTTATTGTGTATTTTTGGCAACTTTGTTAAAAAAGTCATTTGACTGTACATGTATGAGTTCAGTTCTGGGCTCTCTGTTCTGCTCTGCTGGTCAATGTATCTGTTTTCTGTCAGTGCAATACTATTTTATTTACTATAGCTTTGTAATATAGTTTGAAATCAGGTACAATGATGCTTCCAGCTTTGTTCTTTTTGCTCATGATTGCCTTGACAGTTTAGTATTTTTAGTGGTTTCCTGTGAATTTTGGGATTTTTTTCTATTTCCCTGAATAAAAACATTGAAATTTTGGTAGGGACTGCATTGACTCTGTGGGTCACCTTGGGTAGTATACATATTTTAACAATATTAATTCTTGTAATCCATGAATTATGGGATTTCTTTCCATGTTTTGTGTCTTTGATTTTTTTTTGTCAGTGTTTTTATAGTTTTCATTGTACAGGTCTCTCACCTCATTGGTTAAATTTACTCCTGAGTATTCTTTGTTGTTGCTATTGTAAACAGGATTGTTCCCATTTTCTTTTTCAGATAGTTAATGGTTAATGTATAGAAATGCTACTGAATTTTGCATGTTGACTTTGTATCCTACAACTTTACAGTGTATTCATTTATTACTTCTAACAGATTTTGGTGGCATCTGTAAGGTTTGCTATATATAAGATTATGTCATGAGCCAACGGTGACAATTTATCTTCTCCCTTTTCAGTTTGGATGCCTTCTATGTCTTTCTCCTATGTAATTACCCTGTTGAGGTTTTCCACTACTATGTTGAATAGAAGTGGCTAGAGTAGGCATCCTTGTCTTCTTCTGGATCTTAGAGGAAAGACTTTTCATCATGGAATATAACATTTGCCATAGACCTCTTCTCTATGGCTTTTCTTGTGCTGATATACACTCCTTCAAAAAATAATTCCATGAGAGTTCTTATCATGAAAAAAATGTTGAATTTGTCAAATTATTTTCTGCATCTCATGAGGTGATTATATAGTTTTTATCCTTCATTCTGTTATGTGATGTGAAATATCACATTTATTAATTTGCATATGTCGAACCATCCTTCAAGCCCAGGGATAAGTCTCATTTGATCACAGTGGATGATCTTTTAATGTGTTGTAGAATTTGGTTTGCTACTATTTTGTTGAGGATTTTTGCATCTATGTTAATTAATAACTTTTATTGTAATGTCCTTGTCTAGCTTTGGTATCAGACTAGTGCTGGCCTCATAAAAACAGTTTGAAAATATTTCCTCCTTTTATTTCTTGGAAGAGTTTGAGAAATATTGGTATTCATTCTTCAAATGTTTGATAGAATTCAGCAGTGAAGCCATCAGTTCCTGTGCTTTTCTTTGATGGGAGGAATTTTTATGACTGATTAATCTTATTATTGTGTTGTTCAGATTTTCTATTTCTTCATGATTCAGTCTTTGTAAGTTGCATGTGTCTAGGAATTTATTAATTTCTTATCAGCTGCAATGTCTCTTTTATTTCTGATTCATTTGAATTGTCTCACTTTTTTTCTTTGGTAGTTTATCTAAAGTTTTGTTGGTTTTGTTTATCTTTTCAAAAACCCAACACTTAGTTTCATTGATTTTTTTTATTCCTTTTTAGTTTGTATTTTGTTTATTTCTGCTCTGACCTTTGCTATATCTTTCTTTCTGCTAACTTTGGGCTTAATTTGTTCTTTCTCTTGAAAAGTAATGTGAAATTATTTTTGAGAGCTTTCTTCTTTTTGATGTAGGCATTATTACTATCAACTTTCCTCTTAGAACTGCTTTTGTTGTATTTTATAAACATGGGTGGTATGTTGCATTTTTATTTTTGTTTTTCCCAAATTTTTTTGATTTCCCTTTTATTTTCTTTATGGATCCACTGGTTGTTCAAGAGCGTGTTGTTTAATTTCCATGTATGTAAGTTTTCTGGAATTCCTACTTTTATTGATTTGTAGTTTCATGCCATTGTGGTCAGAAAAGACACTTGATATGATTTCAGTCGTCTAAAATTTGCTAAGGCTTGTTTTGTGTCCTAATGTGATCAATCCTGGAGAATGTTCTAAGTGCAGTTGAGAATAATGTGTATTCTTTTCTTGGATGAAGTGGTCCATACATATATGTTGGGCCCATTTGTTCTAAACTTTTGTTTGTGTCCCATGTTTCCTGATTAATTTTCTATCTGGATAATCTGTCCATTGTTGAAAGTGGGATATTGAAGTCTTTAGCCTGTGATTCTGGAAGATCTAGCTGTTGATGGGTAGGCAGAGCTTGTTGTGAGTTCCCTAGTTGGCTGGATTGCTGCACTGTCTTTGCTTTGATGTTAGGTGGGGCTGCTGTCTAGGTTCTGCTGTCTGGTGACACCACTGGTGAGATTGTTGTCAGGCAGAGCTGCTGGCTAGTTACTGCAATGGCTTCTGGTCAGGTTGGTCACGGGACGTATTCCCTGGCTGGGCAGTTCTGCTCTTTGGGATGAGTAGTTGGGCAAGACTGCAAGCTGGGCTCTGAGGTGAGGCAGAATTGCTGCTCAGGATGGGTGGGACCAGAAGATAAGGTTCTGTGAAATGCATAATTTAGGATTACCTCCCTGTCCTGGAAGAGCTGTGGGATGGGGTTTTGGCTGAATCAAAAAGCTCTTTGACCTTTTAGATCAAGTAGGTATACACTTCTCTGCAATGTGCAGAGGTGGGGGTCTTTCTGCTTGAGTGGACGTTTTGGCTGAGTGAAGACTAATGAGTCAAGCAGATCTAGTCTATATACATCTCCAAGATGGCCAGAGGTGGGCATCTCCTTGCTTGGGTGAATCATTGGACTGGGCTCTGAGGTCAGGCATGGAAACTAGCCATCTAAGTATTTAAGCTATGTTGACCCTCCCCTGGGCTTCTGAAAGTGACCAACTCAACTTTGTAGGTGGCTATAAAGTTGGCTGATGTCTCCAATCATGTACAACAGGTAGCAGGAACATAGAGGTACCACAAAGATCCATGTGCTTGTCACCATGATCTCTGCTTCCTTTCTTTGTTTCTATCTGACCCTGGCCACCTGGGCCCATTACATTTGGTTTTTCCCATGAGGTGAGACTACAGTAGGCTTTTTGAGAAGCATCTAAGAATGCTAGGAAAGCCTGATGACTGCTTCTGGTTCTCTTTTCCCCTTGTAGCAATCATGCACTCAGAGAAATCTTCTCCATATGGAATTGTGCCAACTTAGGGGAGGTGGAAGGGTGGTGCAGTTGAAGTGAGACCATTCTTCTTACCCCTTTAAATTGGTTTTCATTCAATTCCAAGGATCACACAGTTGTCTTGGGCTTGATTCCAATTATTGGGGTTTTCGAAAAGGTGTTCTTATCTGTGAATAGTTGCTAGTCGAACTTTCTGTGGGCTGGGGTTGGAGCTTGAAACTTTCTACTCCACCATCTTGCTGATGTCATCTTTATTGACATATATTAATAACAAAACTTTTAATTTGCACACACATATTCCTAGGTCCAGCAGCCCAGTGATGAACAACCTCAACAAGAGACACCACCACCTAAAGGTTGGGATATTTCTTCCATTCAAGAGAAAGGAGATGAAGAAGTATCTGTGGTTCAAGGTGAAAAGAAGGAGAAGAAGAATGCCTATGGATGGAGGTTTATGTGTGCATCATGCATTATGACAGATCAAGAACAGAAGAGAGAGCATTAGAGAAGGATATCAAACAATTCCTAAAAATTGACTTGAAAGTGAAGTGGGCTTGCAGCCATGTGCAGTCCCCTCGTCATTATGAATTTTCCCTTTCTCTTCAAGACTTACTTGGTGTGCTTGGAAAACACAGTACTTCTCAGAACTAATCTCTAGTGAATCTAAGAAAGCTATTTAATTTTAGTCATAAAATTGTACATCATTTCACTAGCTAAATTTGATATTAGAACATTGTTGCTGGATTTTTAAATCATTGCATTAAAAGTGTAAGCAACTTTTAATAGCATGTGTAGAGTGCCAAGTCAAAATGTAAAGTGCCAAGTGAACATACCTTGAAGCATTCTGACTAAAGCCCCATTGTGTAGAAATGTTAAGCTACTTTGTAAATGAGAAAACTGAGGCTAGGTCATTGTGTCTCACCAAAGAGGATGCAAAATGATAGCTACAGAATTCATGTTTCTTTCCAGAGTTTGTGTTCTTCCTACAATCTATGTTGCTTTAAGAAAAAGTGAATGATTTTGCTTAAAATGCCTAATACTCAAATTTCTATACTGTAAGATAGCTCAGCACTGGCACAGGCATAGATCTAGTTCAAAGGAACAGGACAGACTCTGGAAAGGAGCTCAATGAATGATGGCCATTGTTTTCTTTGATTTACATTTTTTGTGTGGTAAGCTTGGTAAGAGCTGGATAATTCAGGGTACTGACATACCTGTACATGTTTTACTATAATTATTTAAGTCACTTTTAAAGGTGGTTAAGTCATCTTATGGTGAGGAAGCTCAAAAGACTGAGTTCCTAAGATTAACAGGAAAAGGAATCATTTTTTCCAGATAGAGTATTTTTAAGCAAAATATTTCCATAATTTAGACTGTGGATTATTTTAGTGGTTCATTGTGAACAGATTTCCAGAATATGACTCAAACAATGCCCATGCATTTGTCTTCACCCCTTTTCCCTTATTCTCAATAGAAGACAGTAATTTTGCTGTATTCACAGATAATTTTTCTGTCGTTTTTGATTCTTTGTTCTGCCTGGGATTCATTTGCGGAAAGTTACACATAGGACTTTTGGATAATTTTAACAAAGTGTGTTTCAGGTTACTCCAATAGTGGTGGAGGTCATGACTATAAGATTTGCCATGGGCCCTCAAATCCATTTGGCTGATCCTTTAGAAAATTATCTTTTAAATGTAATTGAAATCCTGTTCATGGTGTAGATTTCAGATTTTTTTTGACAGCTGATGTTTATTGCTCTTAATACACTATGGGGAAATATAGGAAATGTAGGTTCAGCATGGCTCTTACTTCGTCATTTAAAATAGGGTTTCGTAAGACATATAGAGGTAACAATGCTATTTTAATAGTAGAGTTTACACATAAAAATTCTTTGAAACGTAGTTCAGATTCCATATATACTTGACTTATAAACTATGAGAGAAAAAAATTGGGTCAAAGCAATATTGTATTATAAAACATGAAGGTATTTACTTACTTTTCAGTGTCCTTTAACCAACAACAAATAATTTCAGGATACTATCATAATGGCCTGATTGTTACAAATAAATAATACATTTATAACACAAATCAGTGGATGAAATATGCTATGCACTGAGGTTGGTTGTAGTACCAGCTCTAACATAAGTTTTTTGACTCTGGGTCAGTCCCTTAAGATCTAAACTTATCTTTGCTGTTATAAAAACTCTAAGTTCAGTTAATAGTAATTTATTGTATATTTCAAAATTGCTAAAAGAATCATTTTTTTTAAACATTCTCACCACAAAAAAAAGTGCTAAGGTGGTGAGGTAAGAGATGTGTTAATTAGCTTGATAGGATCTTTTTATAATATGTACCAGTATCACATTGGACTCCATAAATATACACCATTATTGTCAATTAAAAATAAAGAAGCAAAATTGAAAAAAACAGTGAGTTCAAGTCAGATATTTTTAAATGATTTTCAGTGTATTCTGGTTCTGTTGGCTAGAATTCATAAAATAGAATCTGCTTGGTGTAATTTGTTTATCATACTTCATCAGACTCTGCCCTGAGTCCAATTTAATTCTTCTGACTTTTAAAGAATAATTACATTTTAAATCCTTCTCCAAATGTAACTGCAAATGATTGAATGATAAAATGGTGAGAGGCTATCTAGTTTCTAGTTACTGTAGTTGGTGAAATAGGGAGAGTGCATATAGGTCACTGATACTCCAGATGGGTGTAAGTGAGATGCCCATGCCAAGCATGCTTGTTGCTCCTGTCAGTCTTCTAAGACAACTGTGGACACTATAGAGTTCAAGTTCAAATACCATAACAGCAGTACTTATTTAGTAATTTAGTGTTTTACATATGTGTTTTCCAATTTTCTCACCATGAATTACACAAGCTTCTGAATTTAAAAGAAGCTCTTGATGTTTCGGGAGGAAATTACCTTGGGTTAGTCTTCTAATGCACTCTACATTTTTTCATTCTACATTCCTTACCCATTCCATTAGAATATTTAGATTAAAAAATTGTTTTTAAACTACTCTTAGAAACCTATTAAACATGGCTAAATGTATTCATACAAACATCATAGCTTTCAATCATTGTTATTAAAAAGATAATAAATTACATGAGCACTCAACACAAAAATAAGAATAAAAGAGTAACAAAATAAACCTAAGGGAAAAGGAGTGAGGTACTCAATGAAAAAACAGGTATAAATCATTAGTAAAAGAAAAAATAGTGCCAGAGAAACGGGGGAGCAGCCAAGATTGCTGAATACAAACAGCTGCACTCTGCAGTTTCCACCTAGAAGGATGAAAACCGTGAGTGAACTCTGCGTCTTCAATTGAGGTAGCAAAGTTCTCTTTGGGACTGACTAGGTGGTTGGCGCAACCCACAGAGCATGAGGAAAGCAGGGTGGAGTGATGGCCCACCCAGCAGCTGCACAGGGCAAAGGAGAGAGTGAGGAATTGTGTCTCCTCTCCCTGAAAACCACAGCTTTTCCCAATCCTTGCAACCTGTAGATCAAGAGGTCCCCCACTGAGCCCATGCTCCTAAAGCCTTGGGTCCCAAGCACAAAGCTGGGGAGACCCATGGTGGCTTCTCAGGCGAGCGACTGAGTTAGAAGGCCCTGAAACACAAGAGTATTTGCATACTCCAGCTCTGGCAACTTCCACAAGGTAGGAAATTCCTCCACTCCATCTCAGTTGAAGCCAGGAAAGGGAGCTGAAGCCAGGGAGCCAAGCGGCCTCACTTCAGTGGAACACCACAAACTAAAACCCATTGGCTTGGAATCTTCCCCGGCCAGCCCAGCTCTCTAGAGACTGCCTAAGAGTACCGAATTTCCAGGGTGGGGAGTTGAGGAGGGGCAACACAAATCACTGCAGCTCCATTAGGCCGCTTTCCCCTGCTACCCATACCAGTGAGATGGGTGGTCTGGACCCAGAGCAGTTCACCACAGTGCAGCACAGCTGCTGGATCAATTCGTGGCCAGACTGCTTCTTTAAGCAGGACCCTGATCCATTCCTCCTCATTGGGCAGGGTCTCCCTGTGGGAATCTCAGTATCCCCAGCCAGGGGTTTATGGACAGAAATCTGATAACCCTGAGAGGAGCCCCTATGAGGAAGGGGTGGCTGCAATATCGTGGATCAGTAATCTTAGTCTTTTCTGCCTGCTGGCTCTGGAGAGTCAGGGCAGCCCAGATGAGGGGGATTCCACCCAATGCAGCACATGTGCCCCACCAAGGGGCAGACAGACTACTTATTTAAATGGGTCCCTGATCCTGCTCCTCCTGACTGAGACCTCCAAACAGGAGTCTCCAGACACCTTATACAGGAGCATTCCAGGCAGCATCAGCTCAGTGCCTCTCTGGGACAGAGCTCTCCCAGGAAGGAGCAGGCTGTCTTCTTGGCTGGTCTGTAGCCTCCACTGGTGATGTCTCCAGGGGTGGGTGGGGCCCAGGTGAATAGGGTTTGGAGTGCACCCCAAGCAAACCACAGCAGCCCCACAGAAAAGGGGCCTGACTGCTAAAAGAAAACAAAGTAGCAACAACAACATCAATGAAAGAGACCCCACGAAAACCCCACCCAAAAGTCAGCAGCCTCAAATATCAAAGGTAAATAAACCCATGAAGATTAGAAAGAATCATTGCAAAAATGCTGAAAACTCAAAAATCCAGAGTGCCTCTTCACCTCCAAATGATCACAACATGTCTCTAGCAAGGACATAGAAGTGGGTTAAGGCTGAGATGGATGAATTGACAGAAATAGACTCCAGAAGATGGATTATAATGAACTTCACTGAGCTAAAGGATTATGTTCTCACTGCAAAGAAGCTAAAAACCACGACAAAACATACAGGAGCTGTTAACCAGAATAACCAGTTTAGAGAGGAACATAAACAATCTCATGGAGCTGAAAAACACAACATGAGAACTTCACAAATCAAACAAAAATATCAATAGCTGAATAGACCAAGAAGAAGAAAGGATATCAGAGCTTGAAGACTATCTTACTGAAATAAGGCAGGCAGACATGACTAGAGAATAAAGAATGAAAAAGAATGAACAAAACCTCTAAGAACTGTGGGATTATGTTAAAAGACCAAACCTACAACTGATAGGGGTACCTAAAAGAGATGGGGAGAATAAAACCAAATTAGAAAACACACTTCAGGGTATCATCCAAGAGAACTTCCCCAACCTTAGCAAGACATTCAAATTCAGGAAGTCCAGAGAACCCCAGTAAAATACTCCATGAGATGATTAACCCCAAGATACATAATCATCACATTCTCCAAGATCAAAATGAAGGAAAAAATGTTAAAGGTAGCCAGAGAGAAGGGCCAGGTAGTCTCTAAAGGGAAGCCCATCAGACTAACAGCAGACCTCTCAGCAGAAACCCTATAAGCCAGAAGAGATTGGGGGCCAATATCCAACATTCATAAAGAAAATAATTTCCAATCAGGGATGTCATATCTGGCCAAACTAAGCTTCATAAGTGAAGGAGAAACACAGTCTTGTTTAGACAAGAAGATGCTGAGGGAATTCATCACCACCAGGCCTGCCTTGCAAGAGCTCCTGAAGGAAGCACTAAATATGGAAAGGAAAAACCATTACCAGCCACTAGAAAAAACACACTGAAGTACACAGACCAGTGACACTATGAAATAAATACATAAACAAGTCTGCAAAGTAACCAACTAACATCATGATGTCAGGATCAAATTCTCATATAACAACACTAAACTTAAATGTAAATGAACTAAATGCCCCAACTAAAAGACACAGAGTGGCAAGCTGGATAAAAAAAAGTCAAGATCCATTGGTGTGCTCTATTCAAGAGACCCATCTCAAATGCAAAACCACACATAGACTCAAAAGAAAAGGATGGAGGAAAATTTACCAAGCAAATAGAAAACAGAAAAAAGCAGGGTTGCAATCCTAGTTTCTGACAAAACAGACTTTAAACCAACAAAGATAAAAAATGACAAGAGTATTACATAATGATAAAGGGGTCAATTCAACAGGAAGAGCTAACTATCCAAAATATATATGCACCCAATCTAGGAGCATAGATTCATAAAACAAACTCTTAGAGACCTACAGAGAGACTTACACTCCCACACAATAATAGTGGGAGACTTTAACATCCCACTGTCAATATTAGACAGATCAATGTTATAGAAAATTAACAAAGATATTCAGGACTTGAACTGAGCTCTGGATCAAGTGGACCTAATAGATATCTACAGAGCTCTCCACCACAAAACAACAGAATACACATTCTCCTTGGTGCCACATGGCACTTACTCTAAAATTGATGATATAATTAGAAGTAAATCACTCCTCAGAAAATGCAAAAGAACTGAAATGATAACAGTCTCTCAGACCACAGCACAATCAAATTAGAACCCAAGATTAAGAAACTCACTGTAAACTTCACAACTACATGTAAATTCAACAACCTGCTCCTGAATGACTTGTGGGTAAATAATGAAATTAAGGCAGAAATCCAGAAGTTCTTTGAAACCAATGAGAACAAAGAGACAATGTACCAGAATCTTTGGGAGGCACCTAAAACACTGTTAACAGGGAAATTTATCACACTAAATGTGCACATCAAAAAGCTAGAAAGATTTCAGTCGACACCCTAGCATCACAACTAAAAGAACTAGAGGACCAAGAGCAAACAAACCCCACAGGTAGCAGAAGGCAAGAAATAACCAAGATTAGAGTGAAACCGAAGGATATAGAGACAAGAAAAACCCTTAAAAAATAAATGAATTCAGGAGCTGATTTTTTTTGAAAAAAAATAATAAAATAGACCACTAGCTAGAGTAATAAAGAAGAAAAGAGAGAAGAATCAAATAGACACAATAAAAAATAATAAAGGGAATATCACCACTGACAACACAGAAATACAAACAACCATCAGAGAATACTATAAACACCTCTATGCACATAAACTAGAAAATCTAGAAGAAATGGATAAATTCCTTGACACACACAGCCTTCCAAGACTAAACCAGGAAGAAGTTGAATCCCTGAATAGACCAATTCAGGTTCTGAAACTGAGGCAGTAATAAACAGCCTATCAGTCAAAAAAAAAAAAAAAAAAAAAAAAAAAAAAAAAAAAAAAAAAAAAAACGAAAAAGCCCAGGACAAGGTGGATTTACAGCTGAATTGTACCAGAAGTACAAAAAGGAGCTGATACCCTTTCTTCTGAAACTATTCAAAGCAATTGAAAAGGAGGAACTCATTCCTAACTCATTCTATGAAGCCAGCGTTATCTTGATACCAAAATCTGGTAGAGATACAACAACAACAAAAAAACTTCAGGCCAATATCCCTAATGAATGTCGATGCAAAAATTTTCAATAAAATAGTGGCAATCCAAATCCAGCAGCACATAAAAAAGCTTGTCCACCATGATCAAGTTGGCTTCATTCCTGGGATACAAGGCTGGTTCAACATATGCAAATTAATAAACATAATTCATCACATAAACTGATCAAAAGAGAAAAACCACAGGATTATCTCAATAGATGCAGAAAAAGCCTTTGATAAAATTCAACATCCCTTTATGTTAAAAACTCTCAACAAACTAGGTATTGAATGAACACACCTCAAAATAATAAGAGCTATTTATGACAAACCCACAGCCAGTATCATACTGAATGGGCAAAAGCTGGAAGCATTCCCCTTGAAAACCAGCACAAGACAAAGATACCTTCTCTCACCACTCTTATAGAGCATACTATTTGAAGTTCTGGCCAGGGCAATCAGGCAAGAGAACGAAATAAAGAGTATTCAAATAGAAAGAGAGGAAGTAAAATTGTCTTTGTTTGCAGATGACATAATTCTATATCTAGAAAACTCCATTGTCTGAACCCAAAAACTTCTTCAGCTGATAAGCATCTTCAGCAAAGTCCATAAAAAATCAGTGTGCAGAAGTCACAGACATTCTGATACACCAAAAACAGACAAGCAGAGAGCCAAATAATGAAGGAACTCCCATTCACAATTGCTACAGAAAGAATAAAATACCTACGAATACAGGTAACAAGGGAAGTGAAGAACTTCTTCAAGGAGAACTACAAACCACTGCCCAAGGAAACCAGAGAGGGCACAAACAAATGGAAAAATATTCCATGCTCATGGATAGGAAGAATCAATATTGTGAAAATGACCACATTGCCCAAAGTAATTTATGGATTTAATGCTATTCCCATTAAACTACCATTGACAGTCTTCACAGAATTAGAAAAAACTATTTTAAAATTCATATGGAATCAAAAAAGGGCTGTATAGCCAAGACAATCCTAAGTGAAAAGGACAAAGCTGGAGACATCACACCGCCAGGCTTCAAGATATACTGTAAGCCTACAATAACCAAAATGCATGGTACTGGTACAAAAACAGACACATAGACCAATGAAACAGAATAGAGAACTCAGAAATAAGACTGCACGTCTACAACCATCAGTTCTTTGATAAACCTGACAAAAACAAGCAATGGGGGAGAGGATTTCCTATGTAATAAGTGGTGCTGAGAGAACAGGCTATCCATATGCAGAAAATGGAAACTGGACCCCTTCTTCACACCTTATACAAAAATTAACTCAAGATGGATTAAAGACTTAAATGTAAAATCCAAAACTGTAAAAACCCTAGAAGAAAATCTCGGCAATACCATTCAGGACATAAGCATGGGCAAAGATTTCATGATAAAATCTCCAAAAGCAATTGCAACAAAAGTAAAAATTTTCAAGTGAGACCTGATTAAACTAAGGAACCTCTGTGCAGCCAAAGAAACTATCATCAGAGCAAACAGGCAACCCACAGAGTGTGAGAAAATTTTTGCAATATATCCATCTGACAAAGGTCTAATATCCAGAATCTACAAGGAAAAACTTTACAAGAAAAAAAAAAACATTAAAAAGTGGGCAAAGGACATGAGCAGACACTTCTCAAAAGAAGACATTCATGCAGCCAACAGAAATATGGAAAATAGCTCAACGTCACTGATCATTAGAGAAATGCAAATCAAAACCACATGAGATACCATCTCATGCCAGTCATAATGCTGATTATTAAAAAGTGAAAAAACAACAGATGCTGGTGAGGTTGCAGAGAAATAGGAACGCTTTTACACTGTTGGTGGGAGTGTAAAGTAGTTCAACTACTGTGGAAGAAGGTGTGGCAATTCCTCAAAGATCTAGAACCAGAAATATCATTTGACATAGCAATCCTGTTACTGGGTACATACCCAAAGAAACATAAATCATTCTATTAGAAAGATAGATGCATGCATATGTTTATTGCAGCTCTACTCAAAATAGCAAAGACATGGAATCAACCCAAATGCCCATGAACAATAGTCTAGATAAAGAAAATGTGGTACATATACACCATGGAATACTATGCAGTCATTAAAAGGAATGAAATCGTGTCATTTGCAGGGACATGGATGAAGCTGGAAAGCATTATCCTCAGCAAACTAGCACAGGAATAGAAAACCAACCACCACATATTCTTGCTTATAAGTGAGAGCTGAACAATGAGAACACATGGACACAGGGAGGGGAACAACACACACTGGGGCCTGTTGGGGGTTGGTGTTGGGAGAAGGGAGAACATTAGGAAAAATAGCTAATGCATGCTGGGCTTCATGCCTAGGCGATGGGTTGAAGGGTGCAGCAAACCACCATGGCATACATTTTCCTATGTAACAAACCTGCACATCCTGCACATGTAACCCAGAACTAAAAATAAAAACTAAAAGAAAAAAAAAGGAAAAAATAACCCAACTAGTAAATTTAAAAGATTGCTACTTTTAAATACATCTACAAATAGAGGATCCACTAATTTTACATAATCTTGAAGAAAATGGACAAAGCCAACCATATACAATAAGGAATGTGGACAAGATGCTAATACATAATAAGTATGTTATATAATTAAAAGTTAATACATTTTTGAAATATAAATATTTTTAAAATATGAGTGAAATGTGCTAGAAAAACATAAATTCTTCAACATATTGCAAGAGTAACTAGATATCTAAACAACAAATAATGTGGATGAGCTTTTAAAATTTGTCAGTTATCCCTCCAAAGCAATTATCTTTTAGAAGCCAATAATAATCTGTATATGTGTATACTGACTTTTCCCGATCTCGCTCTCTGTCTCTTTCTCCCAGACCATGAGAAATTAATTGTACTATTTTTTCTTCACGTTGTTTTGTCTCCTAAAATTATATGACTTAAAACTAGTGTGTTCCTGTAATTTAGCTTACAAACTGAAAAAAACTTTCAGTGTATAAAGAGGCATTATTTATAATTAAAGCAGGAGTATGGGTGAGAAAGAGGACAAGTGGCTACTCTAAAACAAACACACAACGGCTAAATTAGCCTAAAGGTACATTTTTGTACTTTTCCACAAAAAGATAAAGTAAATATAATGGTGGTTTTTTATTCACTTTGCCTAGGAGTTCTAAGACTGACATCATTTTTGCTATCTTGTGTTGAGAATATCATTTCCAGACAAAATATCTCAATGATACCTTTAAATATTTCTCTTTGTTTTGATATTTGTTTGCTTTAGTTGCATTGTTATTAAAAGTTACGGTATTTTTGCTTTTGACTTAAAAGAACCTTTAGGGGGGTGGAGCAAGATGGCCGAATAGGAACAGCTCCAGTCTCCAACTCCCAGCACCAGCGACACAGAAGACAGGTGATTTCTGCATTTTCAACTGAGGTATTGGGGTCATCTCATTAGGGAGTGCCAGACAATTGGTGCTGGTCAAATGCTGCAGCCCGACCAGTGAGAGCTGAAGCAGGGCGAGGCATCGCCTCACCTGGGAAGTGCAAGGGGGAAGGGAATCCCTTTTCCTAGCCAGGGGAACTGAGACACACAACACCTGGAAAATCGGGTAATTCCCACACCAATACAGCACTTTAAGCAAACGGGCACACCAGGAGATTATACCCACACCTGGCCGGGAGGGTCCCATGGCCACGGAGCCTCCCTCATTGCTAGCACAGCAGTCTGCAATCTAACACACAAGGCAGCAGCTAGGCTGGGAGAGGGGCGCCCGCCATTGCTGAGGCTTAAGTAGGTAAACAAAGCCATTGGGAAGCTTGAACTGGGTGGAGCTCACAGCAGCTCAAGGAAACCTGCCTGTCTCTGTAGACTCCACCTCTGGGGACAGGGCACAGCTAAACAACAACAACAAAAAAAGCAGCAGAAACCTGTGCAGACGCAAAAGACTCTGTCTGACAGCTTTGAAGAGAGCAGTGGATTTCCCAACATGGAGATTGAGATCTGAGAAGGGACAGATTGCCTGCTCAAGTGGGTCCCTGACCCCTGAGTAGCCTAACTGGGAGACATCCCCCACTAGGGGCAGTCTGACACCCCACACCTCACAGGGTGGAGTACACTCCTGAGAGGAAGCTTCCAAAGTAAGAATCAGACAGGTACACTCGCTGTTCAGCAATATTCTATCTTCTGCAACCTCTGCTGCTGATACCCAGGCAAACAGGGCCTGGAGTGGACCTCAAGCAATCTCCAACAGACCTACAGCTGAGGGTCCTGACTATTACAAGGAAAACTATCAAACAGGAAGGACACCTATACCAAAACCCCATCAGTACGTCACCATCATCAAAGACCAGAGGCAGATAAAACCACAAAGATGGGGAAAAAGCAGGGCAGAAAAGCTGGAAATTCAAAAAATAAGAGCGCATCTCCCCCTGCAAAGGAGCGCAGCTTATTGCCAGCAACGGAACAAAGCTGGTCAGAGAATGACTTTGACGAGATGAGAGAAGAAGGCTTCAGTCCATCAAACCTCTCAGAGCTAAAGGAGGAATTACGTACCCA
Source organism: Piliocolobus tephrosceles (assembly GCF_002776525.5). Taxonomy (NCBI): domain Eukaryota; kingdom Metazoa; phylum Chordata; class Mammalia; order Primates; family Cercopithecidae; genus Piliocolobus; species Piliocolobus tephrosceles. The sequence continues at coordinate 93,908,279 of NC_045445.1, read as the reverse complement.
GTGCAAAGAAACTAAAAATCTTGAAAAAAGAGTGGAAGAATTGGTAGCTAGAATAATTAATGCAGAGAAGGTCATAAATGAAATGACAGAGATGAAAACCATGACAAGAGAAATACGTGAGAAATCCACAAGCTTCAGTAACTGACTCGATCAACTGGAAGAAAGAGTATCAGCGATGGAGGATCAAATGAATGAAATGAAGCGAGAAGAGAAACCAAAAGAAAAAAGAAGAAAAAGAAATGAACAAAGCCTGCAAGAAGTATGGGATTATGTAACAAGACCAAGTCTACGTCTGATTGGGGTGCCTGAAAGTGAGGGGGAAAATGGAACCAAGTTGGAAAACACTCTTCAGGATATCATCCAGGAGAACTTCCCCAACCTAGCAGGGCAGGCCAACATTTAGATTCAGGAAATACAGAGAACACCACAAAGATACTCCTCGAGAAGAGCAACTCCAAGACACAGAATTGCCAGATTCACCAAAGTGGAAATGAAGGAAAAAATCTTAAGGGCAGCCAGAGAGAAAGGTTGGGTTACCCACAAAGGGAAGCCCATCAGACTAACAGCAGATCTCTCAGCAGAAACTCTACAAGCCAGAAGAGAGTGGGGGCCAATATTTAACATTCTTAAAGAAAAGAATTTTAAACCCAGAATTTCATATCCAGCCAAACTAAGTTTCATAAGCGAAGGAGAAATAAAATCCATTACAGACAAGCAAATGCTTAGAGATTTTGTCACCACCAGGCCTGCCTTACAAGAGACCCTGAAGGAAGCCCTAAACATGGAAAGGAACAACCGGTACCAGCCACTGCAAAAACATGTCAAAATGTAAAGACCATCGAGGCTAGGAAGAAACTGCATCAACTAATGAGCAAAATAACCAGTTAATATCATAATGGCAGGATCAAGTTCACACATAACAATATTAGCCTTAAATGTAAATGGACTAAATGCTTCAATTAAAGGACACAGACTGGCAAACTGGATAAAGAGTCAAGACCCATCAGTCTGCTGTATTCAGGAGACCCATCGCACATGCAGAGACATACATAGGCTCAAAATAAAGGGATGGGGGAAGATCTACCAAGCAAATGGGGAACAAAGAAAAGCAGGGATTGCCATCCTAGTCTCTGATAAAACAGACTTTAAACCATCAAAGATCAAAAGAGACAAGGAAGGCCATTACATAATGGTAAAGGGATCAATTCAACAGGAAGAGCTAACTATCCTAAATATATATGCACCCAATACAGGAGCACCCAAATTCATAAAGCAAGTCATTAGAGATTTACAAAGAGACTTAGACTCCCATACGATAACAATGGGAGAATTCAACACTCCACTGTCAACATCAGACAGATCAACGAGATAGAAAGTTAACAAGGATATCCAGGAATGGAACTCATCTCTGCACCAAGCGGACCTAATAGACATCTATAGAACTCTCCACCCCAAATCAACAGAATATACATTCTTCTCCACACCACATCGCACTTATTCCAAAATTGACCACATAATTGGAAGTAAAGCACTCCTTAGCAAACGTAAAACAACAGAAATTATAACAAACTGTCTCTCAGACCACAGTGCAATCAAACTAGAGCTCAGGACTAAGAAACTCAATCAAAACCGCACAACTACATGGAAACTGAGCAACCTGCTCCTGAATGACTACTGGGTGCATAACGAAATGAAGGCAGAAATAAATATGTTCTTTGAAACCAATGAGAACAAAGATACAACATACCAGAATCTCTGGGACACATTTAAAGCAGTGTGTAGAGGGAAATTTATAGCACTAAATGCCCACAAGAGAAAGCTGGAAAGATCTAAAATTGACACTCTAACATCACAATTAAAAGAACTGGAGAAGCAAGAGCAAACACATTCAAAAGCTAGCAGAAGGCAAGAAATAACTAAGATCAGAGCAGAACTGAAGGAGATAGAGACACAAAAAACCCTCTAAAAAATCAATGAATCCAGGAGTTGGTTTTTTGAAAAAATCAACAAAATTGACAGATCGCTAGCAAGACTATTGAAGAAGAAAAGAGAGAAGAATCAAATAGATGCAATAAAAAATGATAAAGGGGATATCACCACCGACCCCACAGAAATACAAACTACCATCAGAGACTACTATAAACACCTCTATGCAAATAAACTACAAAATCTAGAAGAAATGGATAATTTCCGGGATACTTACACTCTTCCAAGACTAAACAAGGAAGAAGTTGAATCCCTGAATAGACCAATAGCAGGCTCTGAAATAGAGGCAATAATTAATAGCCTACCAAACAAAAAAAAGGCCAGGACCAGATGGATTCACAGCTGAATTCTACCAGAGGTACAAGGAGGAGCTGGTAGCATTCCTTCTGAAACTATTCCAATCAATAGAAAAAGAGGGATTCCTCCCTAACTCATTTTATGAGGCCAACATCATCCTGATACCAAAGCCTGGCAGAGACACAACAAAAAAAAGAGAATTTTAGACCAATCTCCCTGATGAACATCGATGCAAAAATCCTCAATAAAATACTGGCAAACTGGATTCAGCAGCACATCAAAAAGCTTATCCACCATGATCAAGTGGGCTTCATCCCTGGGATGCAAGGCTGGTTCAACATTCGCAAATCAATAAACGTAATCCAGCATATATACAGAACCAAAGACAAGAACCACATGATTATCTCAATAGATGCAGAAAAGGCCTTTGACAAAATTCAACAGCCCTTCATGCTAAAAACTCTCAATAAATTC
>NC_045445.1:93904857-93905422 GCF_002776525.5 Piliocolobus tephrosceles | reverse complement strand
AACCACATGATTATCTCAATAGATGCAGAAAAGGCCTTTGACAAAATTCAACAGCCCTTCATGCTAAAAACGCTCAATAAATTCGGTATTGATGGAACGTACCTCAAAATAATAAGAGCTATTTATGACAAACCCACAGCCAATATCATACTGAATGGGCAAAAACTGGAAAAATTCCCTTTGAAAACTGGCACAAGACAGGGATGCCCTCTCTCACCACTCCTATTCAACATAGTGTTGGAAGTTCTGGCTAGGGCAATCAGGCAAGAGAAAGAAATCAAGGGTATCCAGTTAGGAAAAGAAGAAGTCAAATTGTCCCTGTTTGCAGATGACATGATTTTAAATTTAGAAAACCCCATTGTCTCAGGCCAAAATCTCCTTAAGCTGATAAGCAACTTCAGCAAAGTCTCAGGATACAAAATTAATGTGCAAAAATCACAAGCATTCTTATACACCAGTAACAGACAAGCAGAGAGCCAAATCAGGAATGAACTTCCATTCACAATTGCTTCAAAGAGAATAAAATACCTAGGAATCCAACTTACAAGGGATGGAAAGGACCTCT
>NC_045445.1:93887415-93904757 GCF_002776525.5 Piliocolobus tephrosceles | reverse complement strand
CCATTCACAATTGCTTCAAAGAGAATAAAATACCTAGGAATCCAACTTACAAGGGATGTAAAGGACCTCTTCAAGGAGAATTACAAACCACTGTTCAGTGAAATAAAAGAGGACACAAACAAATGGAAGAACATACCATGCTCATGGATACGAAGAATCAATATCGTGAAAATGGCCATACTGCCCAAGGTTATTTATAGATTCAATGCCATCCCCATCAAGCTACCAATGAGTTTCTTCACAGGATTGGATAAAACTGCTTTAAAGTTCATATGGAACCAAAAAAGAGCCCGCATTGCCAAGACAATCCTAAGTCAAAAGAACAAAGCTGGAGGCGTCACGCTACCTGACTTCAAACTATACTACAAGTCTACAGTAACCAAAGCAGCATGGTACCGGTACCAAAACAGAGATATAGACCAATGGAACAGAACAGAGTCCTCAGAAATAATACCACACATCTACAGCCATCTGATCTTTGACAAACCTGAGGGAAACAAGAAATGGGAAAGGATTCCCTATTCAATAAATGGTGCTGGGAAAATTGGCTAGCCATAAGTAGAAAGCTGAAACTGAATCCTTTCCTTACTCCTTATACGAAGATTAATTCAAGATGGGTTAGAGACTTAAATGTTAGACCTAATACCATAAAAACCCTAGAAGAAAACCTCGGTAGTACCATTCCGGACATAAGCACAGGCAAGGACTTCATGTCTAAAACACCAAAAGCAATGGTAACAAAAGCCAAAATTGACAAATGGGATCTAATTAACCTAAAGAGCTTCTGCACAGCAAAAGAAACTACCAGCATAGTGAACAGGCAACCTACAGAATGGGAGAAAATTTTTGCAATCTACTCATCTGACAAAGGGCTAATATCCAGAACCTACAAAGAACTCAAAGAAATTTACAAGAAAAAAACAAACAACGCCATCAAAAATTGGGCAAAGGATATGAACAGACATTTCTCAAAAGAGGACATTCATACAGCCAACAGACACATGAAAAAATGCTCATCATCCCTGGCCATCAGAGAAATGCAAATCAAAACCACAATGAGATACCATCTCACACCATTTAGAATGGCAATCATTAAAAAGTCAGGAAGCAACAGGTGCTGGAGAGGATATGGAGAAATAGGAACACTTTTACACTGTTGGTGGGATTGTAAACCAGTTCAACCATTATGGAAAACAGTATGGCGATTCCTCAAGGATCTAGAACTAGATGTACCATATGACCCAGCCATCCCACTACTGGGTATATACCCAAGGATTATAAATCATGCTGCTATAAAGACACATGCACACGTATGTTTATTGCGGCACTATTCACAATAGCAAAGACTTGGAATCAACCCAAATGTCCATCAGTGACAGACTGGATTAAGAAAATGTGGCACATATACACCATGGAATATTATGCAGCCATAAAAAAGGATGAGTTTGCATCCTTTGTAGGGACATGGATGCAGCTGGAAACCATCATTCTTAGCAAACTATCACAAGAAGAGAAAACCAAACGCCGCATGTTCTCACTCATAGGTGGGAACTGAACAATGAGATCACTTGGACTCGGGAAGGGGAACACGCACCAATGGGGCCTATGAGCGGGAGGGGGGAGGAGGGAGGGATTGCATTGGGAGTTATACCTGATATAAATGACGAATTGATGGGTGCTGACGAGTTGATGGGTGCAGCACACCAACAGGGCACAAGTATACATATGTAACAAACCTGCACGTTATGCACATGTACCCTAGAACTTAAAGTATAAAAAAAAAAAAGAACCTTTAAATAACTTTTAATTTAATCTGTTCTTTACTTGAATAGTCAATTTGAATCCCCTTCTACTAGAAAGGGTAGTATGTTTAACAAAAAAAATATTGTTAATATGCCTAAAATTCTACCTTCAGAGTCTGTATAGACCTTTAACTAGATATAAACACAGAGGTTGCCCTTAGAATTCTGTTCTTAGTTCACTCTATAAAACCTTAACTGCAGTGTTCTTTGGACCTTTACTGTCATCTAAATAAAACTTTCCCCAGTAGTTTTCCCAATTGTTATGTGTATTTTATAGGTGAAAGGCAACTGTAACTTTCAAGGAAGACAAAGTCCTTCAAGGAAGACATGCTGTCCTTACGTTGGAAATTTGACTGTTTAAAATTCTCTCAATAAAGTTTTATTATTTTATCCAAAGAAGTCCTGCATGTCTTACTATTATAAACCATATATTTTTCTGAAATTTTATACTGCAACTGATCTGATATACAAACGTGTACTTTTTGGATACTGATCATTCTGCAATTTTCCAAATTCCCCCATCTTTCTCAGGAGCATTCAGTGAAAGTATATTTGGAAGAACTTGCAAGAGGGCACAATAGTCCTTGTGTCTGTGGCTCTCAAGAGTTCTATACCATCATGGTAGACCACACTAGGCCCTTATCAGCTTGTTAAAAATGTTAACTGAAGCCTACTCTTCCACAGTGTGTCCTCCTCCCATGCTCTGCCCTGCGGTAGGGGAGTCATCATTCTTGTTTTGAAAATTCTTACAGGTACTTTTCTTTCCTTAGATTTCAGGCTAGCAAGTATCTCTGAAAACTGAGCTTTCTGATTAGTTCAAGAAAAGTTATGATTTTTAGCTTTTTCTTTCTGTTTGTGTGGGAGTAATGCTCTTTCCAGTTTTTCAGTCTTATGCAGAAGCCAGGATTCGTCTAAGTGCTTTAAGTCTTTTAAATGAATTTTAGAGTCAATTACATAAAAATCGTTTCTATTTAGTAAAGGAAATCTGTCATATATCTAGGCACAACTCAAAACTGAACATTTGTGTTTAATTTATATTGCCCCCTTATCCTGCCTGATGAAAAATAGATGGTTGTAATTTAGAATGCTGAACTATGTCTTTCTTCCAAACTCAAATACAACTTAAATCTTAATATATATGCAAATAAGACCTGGAAACCTGTACTTCTTCCAAAAACCTTTAAAATTATGGTACCCTGTGAAGTTTTTTTCAAACTCTAGGGATTAATTTGCTGGGGAAAATAGCCCTGTTGATTTTTCACATTTACATGTACCATGTATGGGGAGGACTAAAGTATTCTATTTACATATTTGGATTTTTTTTCTCTCTATTGCTGTTACACTGACCAGTTTGTCTAAGCAATGCCATTAACCCCTGATTTTGCAACAATAGCACAAAATTCGACTTCGCAACTGGGGCATTCTTTTATTGTTGGTTTTTTTCTTTTTCTTGAGACAGGGTCTCACTCTGTCACCCAGGTTGAGTACAGTGGTGTAAACACGGGTCACTGCAGCCTTAACTTCCTAGGCTCACGTGATCATCCCACCTTAGCTTCCGAAGTAGCTGAGCCTACACACCCATGTCACCATACCTGGCTAATTTAAAAAGTGTTTTGTTTTGTTTTTTTTTTTTTCTGCAGAGATGGGGTCTTAACTATGTTGCCCAGGCTGATCTCAAACTTCTGGCCTCCTGCCTTGGCCTCCCAAAGTGCTGGGATTACAAGCATGAGCCACTCTGCCTAGCCTGGTGTATTTTTACATAGAGAAATTGCCTTGAAATACAAATTATTAACCATACAACCAAATTCATCATAACAGTGTAGTTTTCCTTCCATAGATCCGATCCATTCTAGAAAATTGAACCAAGAGTCCTCTCATTCTCTGAAAATATTGAAACAATTGACTAGTTAAATTTATACAAGTTGAACAAACTTAACTTGAAAATGTGAAATCTGAAACACTCCAGAATCTGAAACTTTCTCAGTGCCAACATGATTCTCAAAGGAAATGCTCATTGGAGTATTATGGATTTCAGACTTTTGGATTAGGGTTGCTCAACCAGTAAGTGTAAGTATTAGCTCAGTGCAAAAGTAATTGTGGTTTTTGCCATTACTTTTGATGACAAAAACAAAATAACAAAATTACAGTTTTTGCCATTACTTTTGCATCGACCTAATAAATGCACATATTCCAAAATCCAAAAAATCCCAAATTCCAACACTTCTGGTCCCAAGCATTTCAGATAAGGGATACTCAACCTGTACTGATTAAAACAAACAAACAAACAAAACAGAACATGTTTAAATTGAAGCTAATCATATATTACATGGTGCCTGGTCTGACACGCACACATTCCAGAGTTTCTCTGATTATCTCAGTAAGTGAATCGTCAGTTTCTATGAAAACACTTCAGTTTCTTTATCTTTTTTCCATGGAGTTGGGACTTAGTTGGGAGGCATCATGCCCTCTCCTCCCTGCACAATTTTGGAGGAGCAATCCTCCTAGCCCAGTTAGGTCTCTGCGTTTGACATTACCCATAGAAGGTTTAAAGATCTTACTCTCCACCTATAAGGGAAATTCCTAACATGAAAAGAGAAACATTTCATATGCAAATTTTAAATAAAAATTCTGTTCTTGAAGAGACAATGTGTATGAGTCTAACAATTGCTGAATGCAGTTTAAGGTCAGGAAAAGAGAAAGACTATATTCAATTATGGAATTCTATTTTTAAAATTTATTTTTGTTTTTGAGACAAGGTCTCACTCTGTCGCCCAGACTGGAGTGCAGTGGTGAAATCATGGCTCACTGCAGCCTCGATCTCCTGGGCTCAGGTGATCCTCCCACCTCAACCTACTGAGTAGCTAGGACTACAGGTGTGCACTACCATGCCAGGTTAATTTTTGTATTTTTTTGTGGAGACAGAGTCTCACTGTGTTGCCCAGGCTGATCTCAAACTCCTGGCACAAGTGATCTGCCCACCTTGGCCTCACAAAGTGCTGGGATTACAGGCATTAGCCATCGCATCCAGCCAGTTATGGAATTCTAGAAACATTAAGTCATACCCTGGCCTGCCTTTTTATTCTCATATTCTCTCTCTCATTCTTTAATCCCCTTCTCTCTGTCTGTGTCTCTCAGGCCCATGTTGTCCTCACTCCAAGTGCTACTTCAAATTATCTGTCTACATCTACTACATTAAGCACCACTGCCCAAGAATAAGAGGTTAAGATCTGTGAAAAAAGTACTCCTTGGAAGTCCTAGACTTCCTTAAATGACAGGAGAAGGACAACAGCATCATGAGGCCACCTGGTTTTTCAGGCCACTGGGAAAGAGCTTCTTAGAGAAACTGAATCCTAGTTTCCTCCCTCAGGCCTGAAGTAGACAGGACTGGATGAAGAGAGGGTGGAGCTGTGGAAGGGGAGGTAGGCTTTTTTGGGTAACAAAAAATAAAGCTCTATTCTGAGGAGGAAGGGGGTTGAGCACTGAAATACAGGACATCCCAGCACATGAAAGTAGAAGCAGCATGGGAGTGACTTATCCCCAATAGATGTGATTGGCTGGAACAAGTGCTTCTTGAGGAAGAAAGAAGAGTTTTTGGGCAATATGAGTGACTTCACAGAGAGGGGTTTCATTACAAAAAGTGGACCCTAAATATCCCAGCTCTAGGTCCTAGGGTTGGGACTAGAAGGATGGAAATGAAATGGGCTTCTCTGTGGGGCTGACTGGTAAATTTATTTTTATTATAGTAATAATATATTTATTATAGTGCATATTCATAAGAATAAATACCTTTTATTGTAAAGTTGCTTAAATACTTACTGTTTTTGCATAAGCAATACAGGTACATGGTAAAAATGCCTGAAACATCTTCATGCCTAACTATAGGGAAATGTGTACAGAGATTCTCTTCTCGTAGGGAGGAAATTGATAATAGAACAGCTCTTTGTTGTTACAAATAGAAGTAATATATTCATAGTCTAAAAGAAGAAGAGAGAACTGAATAATTAAACCAAAATTTATTATTTTCATTGCAAATGAATTATGTTTAAGTAAAATATGATCTCCAACATCATAGGAGTAATTTGTGAGAGAACTGTATATTGATGAACATCAGATCCACATTTCTAGCTCAGGCCTGTTTCCTAATCTACATGCTTCCTGGACAACTGTGGGTCCCCGAGGCACCTGACAATCAACATGTCTGTAATGAAATCATCTTCCCTCTACCCTGAAATCGTGCACTCCTTTAGTGTTGCCTAACAAGGTGAAAGCCACTGCTCTCTACTCATTTTACCCAAGCCAGAAATCTTTAACACTATATATTTATTTGAGAGAATTACCCTAGCCACTCAACCTCAGGGTAGATTTTCCTGATATGCGCTAAACTGAGGCTGCAGCAAACCTTTTATTATTATTATTATACACTCAGGGTACATGTGCTTTTCTGTTACGTGGGTATATTGTATACTGGTGAAGATTGGGCTTCTAGTGTACCTAGTACCCAAATCATGAACATTGTCTCTCATAGGCAGTTTTTCAACCCTCACTCCCCTCCCACTCTCCCACCTTTTGGAATCTCCGGTGTCTATTATTTCATCTTTATGATCATGTGTACCCATTGACACACTTTATTTTGAAGAACACTTTCTCAATTTGATGTCACTGTTTTTTTGTATTGCCATCTTCTCCAACACCCATTCTGTCTTGCTGCTTCTGAATGTTCAGTGCTTAGCACAGTTTCTGGCACACAGTTTTGGAAAAGGAAAAGACTGTATGGCAACTATGATTGGAATAACAAGGAAATATAAATATGAACATACTTTTTCAGTTTATAGAATAAAGGTGCAGTGAAAAACTACAACTAAAGGAAACGTAATTTTTAAGCATATTTATTTATTTCAACTTTTATTTTAGATCCAGGGTGTACATGTGCAGTTTTGTTACCTGGGTATATTCCATGATGCTGAAGTCTGGTGTACAAATGTTCTGCTACCCAGGTACTGAGCATAGTACCCAATAGTTAGTTTTTCAATCCTTGCCTCCCTCTTTTCCTCCCTCATCTAGTAGCCCCCAGTGTCTATTGTTGCCATCTTTATGGCCATAGGAACACAATATTTAGCTCCCACTTACAAATAAGAACATGCAGCATTTGATTTTCTGTTCCTGAATTAATTTACTGAGTATAATGACCTTGAGCTGCATCCATGTTTCTGTAAGAGACATAATTTCATTCTTTTTTATGGCTGTGTAGCATTCCATGGTGTATATGTACTTTTTTTTTTTTTTTTTTTTTTTTGAGGCAGAGTCTCTCTTTGTCACCCAGGCTGGAGTACAGTGGCACTATCTTGGCTCACTGCAAACTCTGCCTCCCGGGTTCACACCATTCTCCTACCTCAGCTTCCCGAGTAGCTGGGACTACAGGCACCTGCCATCACGCCCAGTTAATTTTTCTTTTTTTTTTTTTTTTTGAGACGGAGTCTCGCTGTGTCGCCCAGGCTGGAGTGCAGTGGCCTGATCTCAGCTCACTGCAAGCTCTGCCTCCCGGGTTCACGCCATTCTCCTGCCTCAGCCTCCCGAGTAGCTGGGACTACAGGCGCCCGCCAACACGCCCGGCTAATTTTTTGTATTTTAGTAGAGACAGGGTTTCACCGTGTTAGCCAGAATGGTCTCGATCTCCTGACCTCGTGATCCGCCCATCTCGGCCTCCCAAAGTGCTGGGATTACAGGCTTGAGCCACCGCGCCCGGCCCTAATTTTTCTTTTTTTTGTATTTTTAGTAGAGCCGAGGTTTCATCATGTTAGCCAGGATGGTCTCGATCTCCTGACCTTGGGATCTGCCCACCTCGGCCTCCCAATATGTACCATATTTTTAAAATTCAATCCACCATTGATGGGTACCAAGGTTGATTCCATGTCTTTGCTATTGTGAATAGTGCTGCGACGATCATGCAAGTGCATGTCTTTTTGGTAGAACGATTTGTTTTCTTTTGGATACGTACCCAAGAATGGGATTGCTGGGTCAAATGGAAGTTCTAAGTCCTTTGAGAAATCTCCAAATTGCTTTCCATAGTAAGTGAACTAATTTACATTCCCACTAACAGTGTATAAGCATTTCCTTTTCTGGGAACATGTAATTTTTAATAGAACATATCAATGACTTTATTCAACTCAATTAATGGACATACCAATAAGATGTTGACACAGGTTCAAAGAAGAAATTGAAGAACAGGAATTTATGTAGTCAGTCAGAAATATTCTTAAATGAACTTGTTAATAAATGCAAAACTGATTAATATCTTGAAAAACAATCAATTGCATTATTAAGGATTATCTTTTCTACATAATGTTCATTGCCTCTATAATTATTATAATTAATTATACCAGATAAAATGTATTTGCATTGAAATATATAGAAATCATTTGTATTTCTCTCAGACCAGAATAATTTGCATTGTTATCAGTTTTCTGCAAGTTAACCTCTACCTGTACAGTGCTGTAAAAGAGTAGCCAAACAAAAATCAATGATTGCATGCCCAGCATTACACTGATAAGAATATCCACATTTTGAATAATTTTTCATTAAAATCTCAGCTTTGTGCTTATAAATAATCTCTAAAGATTCACAAAATGACTTATTATGTTTTGCCCAGTTATTTACATAAGTGTAGCAAGGGTGCTTATTAATAATATAGAAATCTTTGAGTTTGTGTTTCAAATTCAGGTTCTAGCAATATTGAGCAACTCCTAATGCCCAATAATTAATTTCTGCCAGGAAGTTGTCCTACTGAATCTTGGAAAGGACTTTACAACTTCTTCTATTATATACTCTTCTATCTCAGGGAGAGAATATCAAACCCAAGAAATTAGCTTTACCATATTTCACCTGAAGCTCCTATAAATTCGAGGGTATTTCTCCCTTCTCAAGGTCCACCAAATTTGCCGTGGTTTGTAGCATGCCAAGAAGTGACCTTTCTTAGCACTTCTGCGGATGGCACTGGTTTGTAGTCATTGGTTTGCATGTAAAGTCAATCTCTGTTCCTTAGTGGACTTGACATAAATGATTAAGTCACACTTTAGGCATTGCCCTGGTTGCATAATTGATTTGTTCAACTATATTCTGGTTAAAAGGAGAACAGATTCTTATTTAATCCAATAAAAAGCTATGTTGCCATGAAAAGTAAGAAAACTCAGTTATAAATAATTGTTTCTGAATTCTAATAGTTCAGTGAGTAGGCGATATCATTTTAAAATGTTTTATTTCAATTTACAAAAGCACAGTCAAACAAATTGTGAGTTAGAGATAGATTGATAAAGAATATAAGGGACTTCTTCATATATGCATCAGAAAATAACAATTTTCTTTAAACAACATCAGTATGTTTCCAATAAATAGCCACAATTAACTTTCCCTCATTATTTCATTCATGCTGTCTTAGTGTGTTTGTGTTGCTATAACAGAATACCTGAGACTGGGCAATTTATAAAGAGCATAAATTTATTTCTCACAGTTCTGGAGGATGGGTACTCCAAAATCAAGGTGCTAGCATCTGGTGAGGGTCTTCCTGCTACATCCTTATATGGCAGAAGGAGGAAGGGCAAGAGAGAACAAACTCCCACTGTCAAGCCCTTTTTTATTGATATATAATAGTTGTACATATTTTGGGGGTACATGTGATGTTTTGATACATGCATACAATATATAATGATTAAATCAGGGTAATTGGGTTATCACCTCAAATATTTATCTTTCCTTTGTGTTGAGAACAGTCCAGTTCTTCTCTTCTGGCTATTTTAAACATAAAATAAATTACTGTGAACTCTAGTCCCCCTTTTGTACTATCAAAAACTACAACTTATTCCCTCTATCTAACTGGGTATTTGTACCCATTAACCAACTTCTCTTCTCCACCCACTCTTCTCAGCCTTGGGTAATGACCATTCTACTCTCTACCTCAATGAGATCCACTTTTTTAGCTCTCACATATTTGTGAGAACATGTGAAAATTGCCTTTCTGTGCTTGACTTATTTCACTTAGCATAATATCCTCCAGTTCCATCCATATTACTGCAAAAAACTTGGGATTTTATTTTTCTTATGGCCGAATACTATTCTGTTGTGTGTATACACTGTATTTTCTTTATCCATTCATCCATTGATGGACATTTAGGTTGATTCCATATCTTTGCTATTGTGAGTAATTCTGCAGTACGTATGAGAGTGCAGATATCCCTTCGACATAATGATTTCCTTTCTTTTGGATATATACCCAGCAGTGGTATTTCTGAATCATATGGTAGATCTATTTTTCATTTTTTGAGGAACCTCCATACTGTTTTCTATAGTAGTTTTACTAATTCACATTCCTACCAATACTGTACAAGTGTTCCCCTTTTTTCATGTCCTTGCCAGCATCTGTTATTTTTTGTCTTTTTGATAATAACCATTCCATCTTAAGTGAAATGATAGCTCATTGTGGTTTTGATTTGCATTTCTCTGATGATTAGTGATGTTAAGTATATTTTCATATACCTGCTGGACATTTGTATGTATTCCTTTGAGAAATGTATATTCAGATATTCTGCCCTTTTAAAATGGAATTATTTGGGTTTTTTGTTTGGTTTTAGTATTTTGCTATTGAGTTGTTTGAGTTCCTTGTATATCCTGCATATTAATCTCTTGTCAAATGAATAATTTGCAAATAATTTTTCCCATTCTGTAGGTTGTCTCTTCACTTTGTTGATTGTTTTCCTTGCTGTGCAGCAACTTTTTAGTTTGATTTAACCCCATTTGTCTATTTTTGCTTTTGTTGCCTGTGTATTTGAGGTCCCACACAAAAAATCTTTGCTGAGACCAATGTCCTAGAGTATTTCCCCAACATTTTCTTCTACTAGTTCCATAGTTTCAGGTCTTACATTTAAGTCTTTAATCCGTTTTGAGTTGATTTTTTTTATATGGTGAAAGATTGTGACCTAGTTTCATCTTCATATGGATATCCAGTTTTTCCAGTACCATTTATTTAAGAGAGTATTCTTTCCCCAATATATGTTCTTGGAACTGTTTTAGAAAATGGGTTGGCTGTAAGTTCATGGATTTATTTCTGGGTTCATTCCATTGGTCTATGTGTCTGTTTTTATGCCAGTACCATGCTTATTTGTTTACTATATCTTTGTAGTGTATTCGAAGTCAAGTAGTGTGATACCTCTAGCTTTGTTCTTTTTGCTCAGGATTGCCTTAGCTATTTGCAATCTTTGATTAAATTGCTTACTAGGGTTTTAATATTTTTAGCTATTGTAAATGGGATTGTTTTAATTATTTCTGTTTTAGATTGACTGCTGTATAGAGCACAGGAGTGCTACTGTTTGTTTCATATTCATTTGGTATCCTACTACTTCACTAAATTCATTTATCAGTCAGTTATAAGAGGTTTTTGATCTTTAGGTTTTTCTAAATGTAAGATCATGTCATCTGCAAATAAGGATAATTTAACTTCCTTCTTTCCAAATTGGGTGCCCTTTCCTTCTTTTGCCTAATTTTTCTGGCTAGAACTTCCAGAACTATGTTGAATAAATGATGAAAGTGGGAACCCTTGTCTTGTTTCAGATTTTAGTGAAAAGCCTTTCAATTATTCCCAGTTCAGTATGATATTAGCTGTGGATTTGTCATATATGGCCGGATTGTTTTGAGGTATGCTCCTTCTATACCCAACTTGTTGAGACTTTTTATCCCTTCACGAAGGGATGTTGAATTTGAATTTTATTGAATGCTTTTTCAGTATCTATTGAAATAACCATGTGGTTTTTGGCTTTGATTCTTTTGATGTGATGTATCACATTTATTGATTTGTGTTTGCTAAATCCTTCTAACATTCATGAGATGAATCCAACTTGATCATGGTGAATTGTCTTTTAAATTTATTGTTGTTAAATTCAGTTTGCTAGTTTTTGTTGAGGATTATTGCATCTATGTTTATCAGGAATATTGGCCTGTAGTTTTCCTTTTTTTTTTTTTTTTGGTGGCTGTCTGGTTTTGATATGAAGGTAAAGCTGGCCTTGTAAAATGAGTTTGAAAGTATTTTTTCTGTAATTTTTTGGAATATTTTGAATAGGATTGGTATTAGTTCTTAAATTTTTGGTAAAATTCAGCAGTGATTGCTTCAGGGGTAACTTTTTATTGCTGCTTCTAGCTGGTTATTCATTATTGGTCTGTTAAGATTTTCTGTTTCTTCATGTTTCAATATGGTAGGTTGTATATGTTCAGGAATATATCCATTTCTTCTTGGTTTTCCAATTTGTTGGTGTATTAGTCCTTTCTCATGCTGCTATAAAGACATATCTGAGACTGGGTAATTTATAAAGGAAAGAGGTTTAATTGACTCACAGTTTCACATGGCTGGGGGGGTCCTCACAATCATGTTGGAAGGCAAATGAAGAGCAAAGTCAAGTCTTACATGGTGACAGCCAAGAGAGCATGTACATGGGAACACCCCTTTATAAAACCATCAAATCTCATGAGACTTATTCAGTATCATGAGAACATCATGAGAAAGGCCCTCCCCCATGTTTCAATTACCTCCCACTGGGTCCCTCCCATGACATGTGGGGATTATGGGAGCTAAAATTTGAAATGAGATTTGGGTGGAGACACAGCCAAACCATATCAGTTCAGTTGGTGTATATTTGTTCATAATAGTCTCTAATGATTCCTTGGGTTTCTGTGGTATCAGTTGTAATGTTTTTGTATTTGTCTCAGATTTTCTTTGAGTCTTCTCTTTCTTAATCTAGCTAATGTTTTGTCAATTTTTTTATCCTCTTCAAAAAACCAACTTTTCATCTTATTGATCTTTTGTATTTTTTAGTCTCAATTTCATTTACATCTTTTCTGTTATTTATTATTTATTATTTTCTACAAATTTTGGGTTTAATTTGTTCTTGTCTAGTTGCTTGAACTGTTTCGTTAGGTTGTTTATTTGAAGACTTTCCACTTTTTTTGATGTAAGTGTTTGTTGCTATAAACTTCCCACTTACTACTGCTTTTGCTATATCTCATATGTTTGACATGTTGTGATGACATTTTTATTTGTTTGAAGAATTTTAAAAATTTTCTTCTTAATTTTTTCATTAGCCCATTGGTCATTCAGGAGCATGTTGTTTAATTTTTGTGCATTTATACAGTTACTTTCTGAAGTTCTTGAGTTCCAGTTTTATTCCATTGTGGTCAGAAAAGATACTTGATATTATTTCATTTTTTAAAATGTGTTGAGACTTGTTGATAAGGGCATTTAGTCTCATCCACAAAGAAGCCCTCATGGCTTAACCACCTCTTAAAAGTTCCATCTTTAAGTACTATCACGTTGGCAACATCTGGATTTTAAAGGGAGCACATTCAAACCATAAGACATATTTATGTATTTAATTCATGTTCTGCTGGATGTTAGGTCGTGACTCAATTGGTTTGGGCTGCTGCAATAAAATATCATCAACTAGGTGGCTTATAAATGACAAATACTTACTCACCACAGTTCTGGAGGCTAGGAAGTGCAGGCTCAATATGTCAGCAAAATCAGTCTCTGATGGGGATTCATTTCTTGATTCATAGACAGTCTCTTCTCACTGTGTCCTCACATTATGGAAGTGGCAAGGCAGCTTTCTGTGGAGCTGTTTATAAGGAGACTAATTGTGTTCATGAGGTTTCTAACCTCATGGCATAATCGCATTCCAAAGGACCCACTTCCTAGTACCCTCACTTTGGTGATTAGCTTTCAACATATAAATTTTGGGTAGACACAAATCTTCAGAACAAAGCAGTTCAACAGTCTCCTTCCATGTAGCCATATGCTTCCAGTCAAAAGTGATCCTGGCAAAAATACCAAGGCCAAAGGGTACAGTCTGAAAATTGCTTAAGTGATATCAGCTAGGAGTTTCTAACCAATAATCTATTATTTGAAGCATCAATACTTTATAGTAACTGCTAACATTCTTTCAAGATTTCTAAAATTTAATTTAATTTTTTAAATGGATAAATATTTCTTAGCTCTCTATTCTGTTCCGTGGGTTTATGTGTCTGTTCTTGTACCAGTACCATGCTGTTTTGGTTACAGTCACCTTGTAGTATAGTTTGAAGTTGGGTAGTGTGATGCCTCCAGCTTTGTTCTTTTTGCTTAGGTTTGTCTTGGCTATTTGGGCTATTTTTGGGTTCCATATGAATTTTACAATAGTTTTTTTTCCTAATTCTGTGAAGAATGTCAATGGTAGCTTAATGCGAATTGCATTGAATCTATAAATTACTTTGGGCAGTAAGGCCATTTTCACGATATTGATTCTTCCTATCTGTGAGCATGGAATGTTTTTCCATTTGTTTGTGTCCTCTCTGATTTCCTTGAGCAGTGGTTTGTAGTTCTCCTTGAAGAAGTTCTTCACTTCCCTTGTTAGCTGTATTCCTAGGGATTTTACTCTTTTTGTAGCAACTGTGAATGGGAGTTCATTCATGATTTGGCTCTCTGCTTGTCTGTTGTTGGTGTATAGGAATGCTAGCTATTTTCGCATATTGATTTTGTATCCTGGGACTTTGCTGAAGTTGCTTATCAGCTGCAGAAGCTTTTGGGCTGAGACGATGGGGTTCTCTAGATATAGGATCATGTCATCTGCAAACAGAGATAATTTGACTTCTTCTCTTCTTACTTGAATGTCCCTTATTTCCTTCTCTTGCCTGATTTCCCTGGCCAGAACTTCGAATACCATGTTGTATAGGAGTGGTGATAGAGGGCATCCTTGTCTTGTGCTGGTTTTCAAAGGGAATGTTTCCAGGTTTTGTCCATTCAGTATGATGTTGGCTTTAGGTTTGTCGTATGTGGCTCTTATTATTTTGAGGTATGTTTCTTCAATACCTAGATTATTGAGAGTTTTTAACATGAAGGGATGTTGAATTTTATCAAAAGCCTTTTCGGCATCTATTGAGATAATCATGTGGTTTTTGTCGTTGATTCTGTTTGTGATGAATTACATTTATTGATTTGCATATGTTGAATCAGTCTTGCATCCTGGGGCATTTTAGCAATGTCTGGAAATATTTTTGTTTGTCACACTGGGGAGATGTTGTTACTAGACTCTAGTGGATAGAGGCCATGAATGCTACTAAAAATCCAGCCATGCACAGGAGAGTCGCTCCCACTATGGCAAAGAATTATCCACTTCAAAATGTCAACAGCACCAAAATGTCAACAGTACTCAAAATATTAAGTAACTCTGTAAGTAATGGGTAACAAAATAAATAAGTAAATTTCAATAGCTTTCATATACACAGAAGATAACCAGCCAGAGGATGTGATAGTAGAGAAAATCTAATTTTTTTTTATTATACTTTAAGTTCTAGGGTACATGTGCATAACGTGCAGGTTTGTTACATATGTATATATGTGCCATGTTGGTGTGCTGCACCCATCAACTCGTCAGCACCCATCAATTCATCATTTATATCAGGTATAACTCCCCAATGCAATCCCTCCCCCCTCCCCCCTCCCCATGATAGGCCCCAGTGTGTGATGTTCCCCTTCCCGAGTCCAAGTGAGCTCATTGTTCAGTTCCCACCTATGAGAGAACATGTGGTGTTTGGTTTTCTCTTCTTGCGATAGTTTGCTAAGAATGATGGTTTCCAGCTACATCCATGTCCCTACAAAGGATGCAAACTCATCTTTTTTATGGCTGCATAGTATTCCATGGTGTATATGTGCCACATTTTCTTAATCCAATCTGTCACTGATGGACATTTGGGTTGATTCCAAGTCTTTGCTATTGTGAATAGTGCCGCAATAAACATACGTGTGCATGTGTCTTTGTAGTAGCATAATTTATAATCCTTTGGGTATATACCCAGTAGTGGGATGGCTGGGTCATATGGTACATCTAGTTCTAGATCTTTGAGGTATTACCATACTGTTTTCCATAATGGTTGAACTAGTTTACAATCCCACCAACAGTGTAAAAGTGTTCCTATTTCTCCACATCCCCTCCAACACCTGTTGTTTCCTGATTTTTTAATGATTGCCATTCTAACTGGTGTGAGATGGTATCTCATTGTGGTTTTGATTTGCATTTCTCTGATGGCGAGTGATGATGAGCATTTTTTCATGTGTCTGTTGGCTGTATGAATGTCCTCTTTTGAGAAATGTCTGTTCATATCCTTTGCCCACTTTTTGATGGGATTGTTTGTTTTTTTCTTGTATATTTGTTGGAGTTCTTTGTAGATTCTGGAAATTAGCCCTTTGTCAGATGAGTAGATTGCAAAAATTTTCTCCCATTCTGTAGGTTGCCTGTTCACTCTGATGGTAGTTTCTTTTGCTGTGCAGAAGCTCTTTAGTTTAATTAGATCCCATTTGTCAATTTTGGCTTTTGCTGCCGTTGCTTTTGGTGTTTTAGACATGAAGTCCTTGCCCATGCCTATGTCCTGAATGGTACTACCTAGATTTTCTTCTAGGGTTTTTATGGTATTAGGTCTAACATTTAAGTCTCTAATCCATCTTGAATTAATCTTCATATAAGGAGTAAGGAAAGGATCCAGTTTCAGCTTTCTACTTATGGCTAGCCAATTTTCCCAGCACCATTTATTAAATAGGAAATCCTTTCCCCATTTCTTGTTTTTGTCAGGTTTGTCAAAGATCAGATGGTTGTAGATGTGTGGCATTATTTCTGAGGACTCTGTTCTGTTCCATTGGTCTATATCTCTGTTTTGGTACCAGTACAATGCTGTTTTGGTTACTGTAGCCTTGTAGTATAGTTTGAAGTCAGGTAGCGTGACGCCTCCAGCTTTGTCCTTTTGACTTAGGATTGTCTTGGCAATGCGGGCTCTTTTTTGGTTCCATATGAACATTGAAGCAGTTTTTTCCAATTCTGTGAAGAAAGTCATTGGTAGCTTGATGGGGATGGCATTGAATCTATAAATAACCTTGGGCAGTATGGCCATTTTCACAATATTGATTCTTCCTATCCATGAGCATGGTATGTTCTTCCATTTGTTTGTGTCTTCTTTGATTTCACTGAGCAGTGGTTTGTATTTCTCCTTGAAGAGGTCCTTTACATCCCTTGTAAGTTGGATTCCTAGGTATTTTTTTCTCTTTGAAGCAATTGTGAATGGAAGTTCATTCCTGATTTGGCTCTCTGCTTGTCTGTTACTGGTGTATAAGAATGCTTGTGATTTTTGCACATTAATTTTGTATCCTGAGACTTTGCTGAAGTTGCTTATCAGCTTAAGAAGATTTTGGGCTGAGACGATGGGGTTTTCTAAATACACAATCATGTCATCTGCAAACAGGGACAATTTGACTTCTTCTTTTCCTAACTGAATACCCTTGATTTCTTTCTCTTGCCTGATTGCCCTAGCCAGAACTTCCAACACTATGTTGAATAGGAGTGGTGAGAGAGGGCATCCCTGTCTTGTGCCAGTTTTCAAAGGGAATTTTTCCAGTTTTTGCCCATTCAGTATGATATTAGCTGTGGGTTTGTCATAAATAGCTCTTATTATTTTGAGGTACGTTCCATCAATACCGAATTT
>NC_045445.1:93856990-93887015 GCF_002776525.5 Piliocolobus tephrosceles | reverse complement strand
ATCGCTGATACTCTTTCTTCCAGTTGATCGAGTCGGTTACTGAAGCTTGTGCATTTGTCCCGTATTTCTCGTGTCATGGTTTTCATCTCTGTCATTTCGTTTATGACCTTCTCTGCATTAATTAGTCTAGCTGTCAATTCTTCCACTCTTTTTTCAAGATTTTTAGTTTCTTTGCGCTGGGTACGTAATTCCTCCTTTAGCTCTGAGAGGTTTGATGGACTGAAGCCTTCTTCTCTCATCTTGTCAAAATCATTCTCTGACCAACTTTGATCCATTGCTGGCGATGGGCTGTGCTCCTTTGCAGGAGGAGATGCGCTCTTATTTTTTGAATTTCCAGCTTTTCTGCCCTGCTTTTTCCCCATCTTTGTGGTTTTATCTGTCTCTGGTCTTTGATGATGGTGACGTACTGATGGGGTTTTGGTATAGGTGACCTTCCTGTTTGATAGTTTTCCTTCTGACAGTCAGGACCCTCAGCTGTAGGTCTGTTGGAGATTGCTTGAGGTCCACTCCACACCCTGTTTGCCTGGGTATCAGCAGCAGAGGTTGCAGAAGACAGAATATTGCTGAACAGCGAGTGCACCTGTCTGATTCTTCCTTTGGAAGCTTTCTCTCAGGGGTGTACTCCACCCTGTGAGGTGTGGCATGTCAGACTGCCCCTAGTGGGGGATGTCTCCCAGTTAGGCTACTCAGGGGTCAGAGACCCACTTAAGCAGGCAGACTGCCCCTTCTCAGATCTCAACCTCCGTGTTGGGAGATCCACTGCTCTCTTCAAAGCTGTCAGACAGAGTCATTCGCATTTGCACAGGCTTCTGCTCCTTTAGCTGAGCCCTGTCCCCAGAGGCGCAGTCTACAGAGACAGGCAGGTTTCCTTGAGCTGCTGTGAGCTCCACCCAGTTCAAGCTTCCCAGCGGCTTTATTTACCTACTTAAGCCTCAGCGATGGCGGGTGCCCCTCCCCCAGCCTCGCTGCTGCCTTGCAGTTAGATTGCCGCAGACTGCTGTGTTAGCAAGGAGGCAGGCTCCGTGGGCGTGGGACCCTCCCGGCCAGGTGTGGGATATAATCTCCGGTGTGCCGGTGTTATAGCGCAGTATTGGGGTGGGAGTTACCCGATTTTCCAGGTGTTGTGTGTCTTAGTTCCCCTGGCTAGGAAAAAGGACTCCCTTCCCCCTCACGCTTCCCAGGTGAGGCGATGCCTCGCCCTGCTTCAGCTCTTGCTGGTCAGGCTGCAGCAGCTGACCCGCACGGATTGTCCGGCACTCCCGAGTGAGATGACCCCAGTACCTCAGTTGAAAATGCAGAAATCACTGGTCTTCTGTGTCGCTCACGCTGGGAGATGGAGACTGGAGCTGTTCCTATTCGGCCCTCTTGCTCCGCCCTCCTACAGGCGAAAATCTTATTTTTATCAGCAGAATAATATATAGGAATAAACATAACAAGTGAATAAAACTTTAAAACACTTTGTTAATAGCTAGATTTAATCATTTCACATTATAAGTATATATGAAGACTTCACATTGTACCCCATAAATATATACAATTATTATTTCTAAATTAAAAATTTAAAAAACACTTGTGAAAGAAAGGTAAACTTAAACAAATGAAATGATACTAATTGATCTTGCATCAGACAACTCAACATCACAGACTTTATTTTTCTTGAAGTTAATTTATTAATTTAATGTGATCTGGGATAATCTCCTTATTTTAAGACCCTTAATTTAGTCAAACCTGCAACATCTCTTTTGTGCTTGTAAGGTAACACTCAGGCTTCATTGATTAGGACATAGAAACCTTGAGGGACCATTATTCAGCCTACTACACAGGTGAACTTCCTTTTTGAAATCACTTTTGGTTTGTGTATTACCTGAAGATATTCTCATGTTTTTTCTTCTACCATACTGGTCGTTCCTTCTTAAGTGTTTTTACTAGTTTCCTCTCCTCCAGCTAACTTTTAAATGGGTTTGAGGCTCTAGCTATATTATCTCTGAGTGGTTTCATCCAATCCATAATATAGCATCTTTATCGTGAGACCTCCCAAATTGAATTACCATGCACCAACCCCTTCCCTGATACCTAGACTTTTATCTGACCTCTCTTTGGATAGTAAAAGGACAAACTCGACATTTCCCAAACAAAACTCTTGATTTTATTATATTTTATTAGTTTTTTTATTGCAACCCTTTAGCAAGTCTTTTTGATTTGATCTAAAAACAGAACCCTTAATCCAGCCCTTTCTCTTCTTATATACTTCTACCAAGTTAAAATACAAACTCTCTAATCATTACTTTTATTCGCTACTAAGTTTACCTCTTTATTTTCTTATTTGAGTTATCTTTCCTTTAAAATCTATTCTACACAAGACTGTAAAATTATAAACCTAATCTTACTAGAATGTAAATCAGATAATGTCTGTATTCTGAGAAAAATTCTCCGAAACTTCACATTGCACTTGTGTGGGGAAAAGAAAGAAAGATCAGACTGTTACTGTGTCTATATAGAAAGAAGTAGACATAAGAGACTCCATTTTGTTCTGTATTTGAGATGCTGTTAATCTGTGATCCTACCCCCAACCTTGTCCTTGCAAGAGACATGTGCTATGGTGACTCAAGGTTAAAAGGATTTTGGGCTGTGCAGGGTGTGCTTTGTTAAACAAGTGCCTGAAGGCAGCTTGCTGGTTAAAAGTCATCACCATTCTCTTAATCTCAAGTACCCAGAGACACGTACACTGCCAAAGGTCGCAGGGACCTCTGCCTAAGAAAGCTAGGTATTGTCCAAGGTTTCTCCCCATGTGATAGTCTGAAATATGGCCTGGTGGGAAGGGAAAGACCTGATCATCCCTCAGCCTGACACCCGTGAAGGGTCTGTGCTGAGGAGGACTAGTACAAGAGGAAAGAAGGCCTCTTGGTGGTTGTTGGCAGTTGAGATAGTGAAAAGTATCTGTCTCCTGCCTGTCCCTGGGCAATGGATCATCTCGGTATAAAACCCGATTGTATGTTCTGTTTACTGGGAAAGGAGAAAACCGCCTTAGGGCGAAAGGTGGGACTTGCTAGCACAATGCTGCTCTTTATGCACTAAAAAGGTTTATGGAGATGTTTACATATGCATATCAAGGCACAGCACTTTTCCTTAAACTTATTCATGTCACAGAGAACTTTATTCATATGTCTTACTGCTGACTTTCTCCCTATAATGATCCTATTATCCTGCCCCTTCCTTTTATTTAAGATGGTAAAGATAATTATCAATAAATACTAAGGGAACTCAAAGACCCATGCCGGCATGGGTCCTCTGTATGCTGAGCACTGGTCCCCTGGGCCCACTTTTTCTTTCTCTATACTTTGTCTCTGTGCCTCATTTCTTTTCTCAAGTCTCTCATTCCACCCAATGAGAAACGCCCACAGGTGTGGAGGGGTAGGCCACCCCTTCACACTTGTAATAAGATTCATTGTTATTTTGGCCTATAAAATCATTCAAAATTAAGACCTAGCCTAGCTTTCCAAATTCATTTTCTTATTACCCTCACATCACTCATTATGATCAACCAACATTGGAATTTTTCTTTTCCTTTAATACATCGTGCTCATTTGCTACTTTAGGTATTTGCACTTTTTGTTTTCTTTTTATGAGCTGGTTTTCCCCCAGATCGTTTCACACCTGATACCTTTTCACATTTCAAGTTTTAGCTCAACTGTCACTTTGTAAAGAAAATCCTTTTCTGGCTGCTCATTCTAAAGTAAAGTGTGCCTGAGGTAGTCTTTATTGCAGTTCACACAATATTTTATTTTTTTTCTCACGTCAAGGCATACAACCTTACTGCACATCTTTGTTCCTTGTAGTTTGGTGGGACCATGTGACCAATTGTGAAGTGATGACACTTCCAACATAGAACACTAAATTACTGATGTGAGACCTTATAGATATCTCTCTTTTGCTCCACAATGAGATAGGTACCCTTAGGGATTGTAGCTTTTGTAACATTGACTACAGAGCCCTATTGTTGCCCTGGGATGGATAAACATTAGCAGTAGTAAATAAATCTTCATAATTTTGAGGCTCTCATATCTGGGAGTTGTTTCCTATTACAGCTTAACTTTACCTACCCTGATAATACAATACCCTTCATGCAGTTAGCCTCTACTTTATCACATTTATTATTGTCTTCAAAGCATTTATTCTAATATTAAATAACTCACTCATTTGTTCTTTAACTTTTGTCTTGTTTAGCAGGTCAAATGAAATGTGGGGTAAGTGATGGTTTTGCTTCATTTTTTAATGTTTCATTTTGTTTAAAATTGGTGAAATCTGGGAAGTCTGCATGGGGTTGCTGAGCACTAAGACTCATTCCTGGCCCTGAGTGGCTCCTAGGGAATGGGTAAGTTAAATAGGCATGGAGTGGCCCACGCTCACTATGAACCTCTGAAACCATAGCTGCAGGAGACCCCATGGTCCCCATGGACATTGGAACTGGCAGGGAGAGCTGTTTGGAGAATTGGCAGGTACAGAACTCCAGAAGGTTTGGTGCGGGAATGGCTGCAGTGGAGCACAGCCAGGGATGCCCATCCCCTAAGGCTTGCCATGCTCCTCTAAGGGGCTTTGGCTTTTGTTGACTATTGAACCTGAACAGAACAGGGCTATCTTGCCTGTGGTACAGGGCCAATCCAATCTGAACATCCCCCTGTCAGGGTCTTTGTTGGACTGCACTCATTAGCAGTGCAGCTTCAAATACCCAACCCAGGTGCTCCTCAGGGGATACTACAATAGCTCCTTCACTGGCAGACTCTGCCTGTCAGAGAGCTCTGCAAATGGGCTCCTGCTGGCATGTGCCCACCCACTGCCTACCCCAACTGCTTTGCCAGCCTTCACTTGCCTGCAGCCTTCCCCCATTGGTTTGCTGGTGCAGGCACATGGGCCTCACTGGTCACTGCCACCAGCATGTGTTGCCTTGCTGAGGCCACACTGCTCAGGCTGGTCCACATGTGCATACCCTGCTGCCTGCCACCACTGGCATGTTCTACACACATACACCATCATGCTGCTGCCACTGGGGCACGTGCATGAGTGTGGATCCTGCTGCCACCACTCTGATGAAGAACTTTTGCCAGCACTCCCCACTGGAATGTTTTTGCCAGCAGATGAGGAACACCTTGGTCTCTCCAGCACAGCAGGTGGTCAATCTTGAAGGACCAGAGAACAAAGCAACTGGTTTGGTCCCAACCCCCCAGAGTTATAGCATGAATCCCAGGAGTGCAGAGCTGAACCTTGGCCACCTGAAATGAAACCAGGCAACTGAACCCAACTTATACCACAGTCTTACCCTCTGGGGCATCAAATAATATAAAAATATAAATATAAAGAATTTATAAGAATATAAAACCATATGCAAAGGACAGTAAGTTCAAAGATTAAAGGAACAACAACCTGCAAAGCTGAGAAAGAACCAGCTCAAGAACTCTGGCAACTCAAAAAGCCCAAGTGTCTTATCTAGAAATGACTGCACTAGCTCCCCAGCAGTGGTCCTTAACCAGACTGAAATGGCAGGAATGATAGACAAAGAATTCAGAATGCACATGGCAATGATAATTATCAAAATCCAAGGAAAAGTTGAAACTTAATCCAAGGAAATATAAGGAATCCAGTAAAATGATGCAAGAGATGAAAGATGAAATAGCCATTTTTAAGAAAGAACCAAACGAATCTGAAACTCAATACAAGGATTGCATAATCCAATCAGAAGTATTAACAGAAAAATAGACCAAACTGATAAAAGAATTTTAGGGCTTGAAAATCAGTGCCTCAAAACAACACAGTCAGACAAAAATAAAGAAAAAGAAATAAAAAAGAATGAACAAGACCTTTGAGAAATATGGGATCATGTAGAGACCAAACCTAAAACACATTGGTGTCCCTGAAAAAGAGGGAGAGAGAGCAAGCAACTTGAACAACATTTTTGAGAACATTGCTCCTGATAATTGTCCCAACTTTGTTAGAAAGATTGACATTCAAATTCAGGAAATTTAGAGAACCTGTACAAGGTACTCTGCACTCCAGCCTGGGTGACAGAGCGAGACTCCGTCTAAAAAAAAAAAAAAAAAAAAAAAGAATAAAAAAGAAATTCATCTCACATGCAATGACATTCATAAGTTCAAAGTAAAGGAAAGGTATGGAGAAAGATCTATCAAGTAAACAAAAACCAAAAAAGATCAAGGGTTGCTCTTCTCATTTCAGACAAAATAGACTTTAAACCAACAAATATCAAAAAAGACAAGGTCATTACATAATGGTAAAAAGTTCAATTCAACAAGAAGATGTAACTATCCTAAATATATAGGCACTCAACACAAGAGTACCCAGATTCATGAAACAATTTATTACAAACCTATGAAGAGGTTTAGATAACCACACAATAACAGTGGAAGACATCAACACTCCACTGACAGTATTAGACAGATCATGAAGGCAGAAAACTAACAAAGATATTTGGGACCCAAACTCAACACTTGACCAAATGGACCTAACAGACATCTACAGTATGCTCCACCCTAAGACAACAGCATATACACTCTTATCATCTGCACATGGCACAGTCTCTAAAATTGACCACACAATCAGCCATAAGACAATTCTCAGCAAATTCACAAAAACCAAAATCATACCAACCACACTCTTTGACTACAGTGCTATAACAATGGAAATCAATATTAAGGAGATTACTTTAACTCATATAATTACATGGAGGTTAAACAACCTGTTCCTGAATGACTTTTGGGTAAACAATGAAATTAAGATAGAAATCAAGAAATTCTTTGAATCTAATATACAATATACATTCTTTGAAACAAAGATACAAAATACCAGAATCTCTAGGACATAGCTAAAGCAGTGTTAAGAGGAAAAATTATAGTGATAAATGCCACCATCAAAAAGTTAGAAAAATCTCAAATTAACACACGAATATTACACTTAGAGAAACCAGAAAAATAAGAGAAAACAAACACCAAAGCTAGCAGCAGAAAAATATAACCAAAATTAGAGCTGAACAGAATAAAATTGAGGTGCAAAAGATCAGTGAAACCAAATGTTGGTTCCTTGAAAGAATAGATAAGATAGACTGCTAGTTAGACTAATAAAGAAAAAAAGAGAGAAAATACAAATAAACACGATCAGGAATGACAAGGGGGACATTACCACTATACCACAGAAATAAAAAATATTCTCAGAAGTTCTTACAAATACCTGTATGCACATAAACTAGAAAACCTAGAAGAAATGGATAAATTCCTGGAAAGTTACAACCTTCCAAGAATGAACCAGGAAGAAATTGAAAGCATAAACAGACCAATAATGAGTTCTGAAATGGAATCAGTAATAAAAAACCTACCAACTAGTAGAAGGACTGAACCAGCTGAATTCATAGCCAAAATTTACCAGACATATAAATAAGAGCTGGTACCAATTCTACTGAAATTTTTCCAAAACTTGAGGAAGAGTGGATCCTCCTTAACTCATTCCATGAGGACAATGTCATTCTGAGATCAAAATCTGGCAGGGACACAAGAAAGAAAAATTTCAGGCCAACGTCTCTGATGAACATAGATGCAAAAATCCTCCACAAAATACTAGCACACCAAATCCAGAAGCACATGGAAAAGCTAGTCCCTCATGATCAAGCAGGCATTATTTCTGGGATGCAGAGTTGGTTCAACATACACAAATCAATAAATGTGATTTATCACATAAACAGAACAGAAAACAAAAACTACGTGACCATCTCAATATGAAAGGGCATAAAAGTGTGTACCCACCCTATTGCTAAACCTTTGTTCTGCTCTCACAATCCTTTTGTCCCTATCTCGGCACATTCTAGAGATTTTGTAAGTTCCTGTTTTTCTTTCTGAGGCACAGCAAGGTCACAAGACGCGTTTAAGTAAGGTACACCCATGTTGCAAAACAAGCCCTGTAAAACCTGTCACAATATGATTAACTGCCTTTGTGTAAGACTGCTTTCCCGCCTCGGGTTTGCAAAAACAAGCCCTACCCCTGCCCTGCAAGCCCCTGATAAACGTCATCAGAATTTCAAAATTAACTGAAATACCAGAAATGGCGGGAACCAATCATAATCAGCCAAATCGCCTTGTTCAAATATCGACCAATCATACATCTGATTTGTATAATGACTCTGTGCCTATTTACCCCAGACTATATAACACTGTCCTGAGCCCAGTTGGGGAGCTCTCCCGCCCCGCTCGTTTCATGGGTGCGCGTGAGAGTTCCAGGTTCGAACCTGTAATAAAGATCCTTGCTGCTTGGCTTTAACTCTGGACTCTGGTGGTCTTCTCCGGGGAATAAACGGTCTGGGCATAACAAATAGATGCAGAAAAGACTTGATAAAATTCAACATTCCTTCATGTTAAAAACCCTCAGCAAACTAGGCATTGGAAGAACATACCTCAAAATAATTAAGCCATCTGTGGGAAACCCTCAGCCAACATCATACTGAATGGGCAAAAGCTGAAGGTATTCCCCTTGAGGACCAGAACAATACAAGAATGCTCACTCTCACTATACCTATACAACATGGTACTTGAAGTCCTGCAAGAGCTATCAGTCAATAGAAAGAAATAAAAGGCATCCAAATAGGAAGATAGGAAGTCAAACGATCTCTTGTTGCAGACCATATGATTCTATACCCAGGAAACTTCATAGTCTCTACCCAAAGACTCATATATTTGATAAACTTTGGCAAAATTTCAGGATAAAAAATCAATGTACAAAAAATCAGTAGCAGTTTTATACACCAATAACATCCAAGGTCAGGGTCAAATCAAGAACACAGTCCCATTCACAAAGCCACACAAATATAAAATACCTAGGAATACAACTAACCAGGGAAGTGGAAGATCTCTACAAGAAGAATTACAAAACATTGCTCAAAGAAATCCCAGATGACAAGCAAATGGAAAACGTTCCATGCTTATGGATAAGAAGAATCAATATTGTTAAAATGGTCATACTGGCTAAAGCAATTTACAGGTTCACTGCCATTCCTATCAAAGTACTCATGTCATTTTTCACAAAATTAGAGAAAAAAGGCCAGGCATGGTGGCTCACACCTGTGATCCCAGCACTTTGGGAGACTGAGGTGGGCAGATCAAGAGGTCAAGAGTTTGAGACCATCCTGGCCAACATGGTGAAACCCTGTCTCTACTAAAAACACAAAAGTTATCTGGGTGTGGTGGCACATGCCTGTAGTCCCAGCTACTTGGGAGGCTGAGGCAGGAGAATCGCTTGAACCCAGGAGGTGGAGATTGCAGTGAGCCGAGATTGTGCCACTGCACTCCAGCCTGGCAGCAGAGCAAGATTCCTTCTCAAAAATAAATAAATTAATTAACTAACTAATTAATTAAATGTATATTTAAATTCTAATGATTCCATATTTTACATACTCCCTGAACTCCATCCCCAGATTCAGGTAAAATTGTGCCGATACTTATCTTAGAGGGTATTTGTGCATCTTAGTTATGTGTGTACAGGGCCTGGTTTCTAGCTGTCCTTCAGTAAGAATTCTCTGAACAACTGCTGTGTGCTTTGTTACTATTTTCAGTGCTGAGAATACAATAGAAAACAACATTCACAAATATCTAACCTCATAGAATTTTCCAGGAAATGTATAGCCCACTAGAGGGTAGTAGGTACTGCATAAGTCAGGAAGAATGATATGTGAAAAGAATTGCTACTGTATTCAAGTATATCAGGGAAGGCCTCCCTGAAAACATGATTATTGATCAGACCTGGAGGAAGTGAGGAAGCAGGCCATGCAATTACCTAGAGGAAGAATATTCCAGGCAGAAGGAACAGTAGGTGCCCTGATATGGTTTGGCTGTGTCTCCACCCAAATCTCATCTTGAATTGTAGCTTCCATAATCCCCATGTGTTGTGGGAAGGACCTGGAGTGAGGTAATTGAATCATGGAGGCAGTTTTTCCCGTGCTGTTCTCGTGATAGTAAATAAGTCTCATGAGACCTGATGGTTTTGTAAAGGGCAGTTCCTGTGCACACACTCTCTTGCCTGCCACCATGTAAGATATGCCCTTGCTCCTCCTTTGCCTCCCCAGCCATGTGCAACTATGAGTCCATTAAACCTCTTTTTCTTTATAAATTACTTAGTCTCAGATATTTCTTCATAGCAGTATGAAAAGGGACTAATACAGTAAATTGATACTGGTAGAGTAGGGTACAGCAATAAGCATACCCAAGAATGTAGAAGCAACTTTGGAACTGAGTAATAGACAGGGGTTGGAACAATTTGGAGGGCTCAGAAGAAGATAGGAAAATGTGGGAAAGTTTGGAGCTACCTAGAGACTTGGAGGGCTCAGAAGACAGGAAGATGTGGGAAACTTTGGAACTTCCTAGAGACATGTTGAATGGCTTTGACCAAAATGCTGGTAGTAATATGGACAATAAAATCCATGCTGCGGTGGCCTCAGATGGAGAGGAAGAACTTATTGGGAAGTGGAACAAAGGTGATTCTTGCCATGCTTAGCAAAGAGATTGGTGGCATTTTGCCCCTGCCCTAGATATCTGTGAAACTTTGAACTTGAGAGAAATGATTTAAGGTATCTGGCAGAAGAAATTTCTAAGGAGCAAAGCATTCAATAGATGACTTGTCTGCTCTTAAAAGCATTCAATTTTATTCATTCACAAAGGTATGGTTTGGAGTTAAAACTTATGTTTAAAAGGGAAGTAGAGCATAAAAGTTCAGAAAATTTGCAGCCTGATGATGCAATAGAAAAGAAAAACCCATTTTATGAGGAGAAATTCAAGTGTGCTGCAGAAATTTGGAAAAGTAATGAGGAGCCAAATGTTAATTGTCAAGACTATGGGGAAAATGTCTCCAGGGCATGTCAGAGGTCTTCATGGCAGCCCCTTCCATCAGAAACCTGGAAGCCTAGGAGGAAAAAATTTCATGGGCTGAGCCTAGGGCCTTGCTGTTTGCTGCAGTCTTGGGACTTGGTGCTCTGTGTGTCAGCTGTGGCTAAAAGGAGCCAAAGTACAGCTCAGGATATTGCTTCAGAGGGTGCAAGCCCCAAGCCTTGGTGGCTTACACATGGTGTTAAGCTTTCAGGTGCACAGAAGTCAAGAATTGAGGTTTGGGGACCTCTGCCTAGATTTCAGAGGATTTATGGGAATGCTTGAATGTCCAGGTAGAGGTGTGCTACAGGGGCAGAGCCCTCATGGAGAACATCTGCTAGGGCAGTGTGGAAGGGAAATGTGGAGTGGGACCCCCCACCGAGTCCCCACTGGGGCACTGCCTAGTGGAGATGTGAGAGGAGGACCACCATCCTCCAGACCCCAGAATGGTAAATCCAACAACAGCTTTTGCCATGCACCTGGAAAAGCTGCAGACACTCAATGCTAACCCATTAAAGGAGCTGGAAAGGGAGCTGTACCCTGCAAAGCCACAGGTTCAGAGCTGCCCAAGTTTGTGGGAATTCACCTCTTGCATCAGTGTGACCTGGATGTGAGACATGGAGTCAAAGGAGATCATTTTGGAGGTTTAAGATTGGACTTCCCCACTGTATTTGGGACTTGCATGGGGCCTGTAGCCTGTTCATTTTGGCCATCTCCCACTTGAAATGGGTGTATTAACATAATGCCTACACTCCCATTGTTTCTAGAAAGTAACTAACTTGCTTTTAATTTTACAGGCTCATAGGTGGAAGGGACTTGCTTGGTCTCAGGTAAGACTTTGAACTGTGGACTTTATAGCTAATGCTGAAATGAGTTAAGACTTTGAGGGGACTGTTGGGAAGCCATGACTGATTTTGTAATATGAGGACATAAGATTTGGAAGGGGCCAGGGGTGAAATTACATGGTTTTGCTGTGTCTCCACCCAAATCTCATCTTGAACTGTAGCTCCCATAATCCCCATGTGTCATGGGAGGAACCCGGTAGGAGGTAATTAAATCATGGAGGTGGGTTTTCTCATGCTGTTCTCATGATGGTGAATAAGTCTCATGACATCTGATGGCTTTATAAAAGGCAGTTCCCCCGCGCATGTTCTCTTGCCTGCCACCATGTAAGACATGCCTTTATTCCTCCTTCACCTTCTGCCATGATTGTGCAGCCTCCCCAGCCATGTGGAATTGTGAGTTCATTAAACCTCTTTTTCTTTATAAATTACCCAGTCTCAGGTATTTCTTCATAGCAGTATAAAAATGGACTAATACACTCCCTGAGAAGAAAACTTGGTGTGTTCCTGAAATATGACTACTGTAATACTTGTAAAGCCTCATCATCCCAGGTTTTGGCACATAGCATTCATTGAAAGCCACCTAGTAGTAGTAACTCTATTTCTCCTACAACATGTGAGAGAGGTGGGGTTATTTCCATTGTATAAATGGAAGATCTGAGACTCTGAAAATTTCCCTGAGCCTCTTTTCCTGTTCACACCTGGAATTCTTAAAGGAGGAACAAAGACTTCATTATGAGAGACAAAGATTTGAGCATTACAGCTAGAGGGTGGACACCACGCACAATGGATGTCAGCTAACCAGCCAGTATAAATGAAAAGTTATAATAGAGTGACCATGACCATCATAACATTTCTACTTTTGGTGAAGGGAAGGACATTAGGAATGAGACAGGCATTGGGATATGGGAGAAAGGCAGAAAGGGGAAGCTGGGGACAGTGGGAAAAACAAAACAAAACAAAACAAACACTGATTGGGAAGGGGTCCAGTGGACATTTGCAATGCTGATAATAGTCCACTGCTCGATCTCGAAGTATAATTGTACACTTGTTCATATGTCTTCCCAGTTCTGCCTTATTTTGCTCACGTATTTTAAATTTCTGTGTTTGAATGTAGTATAGAAAAGTGTTAATCATAGTCGGCCTGATTCTGCTATCCTAGAAAAGGCCAGTTTGCAAGGTTGGCCCTTGCCAGAAATCTAAGAACTTGGATTTTGAGAGTATTATCATGATTTCTTAATTGATAAAGGTGGTTTACTGTGCCTCATCTATTTGTGTAAAAAATAGAATCAGTCTCCATTATCCATGGGCTCTACCTCCTTTGAATTCAACCAATGGCAGATTGAAAATATTTTTTTAAAAAGGATGGTTGCATTTGTATCAAACATGTACAAACATTTTTCTTGTTATTATTTCTTAAACAATACAGTATAACAATTTTTTACATAGTATTTACATTGTATTGGGTAGTATAAGTAATCTAGAAATGATTTAAAGTATATGAGAGAGGAAGGGCTTCAAGATGGCTGAAGAGAAGCATTTCTTGCTCGCCTCCCTCCCTCGCTTAGAAGAACCAAAATGGTATATAGACAATCACATTTCAAATACATTATCCAATAGAGAACACTGAAATTCAACAGAAAAGTGAGTGACAGAAAGCAAGAAAAGAGAAGGAAGAGAGGCAGTCTGCTTGACTGAGTTTGGCTGGGAACTGGGAGTGACTTCCTTACATGGGGAAAAGGTAAGTGAGAGACATGCAGTGGCCCACATCCCCACCATCGAATCTGCAATCCTGATCACTTGAAGAGCCCCTCGATCCTCCAAGCCCTGAAACTAACATAAGGAGCTGGCAGAAGATGATGAGACAAAACTGCTCCAGGGAGGGAGCTCGCACTAGATCCCAAACCCTTTCTGACAACTAAATGGCTACTTTAGTTAGCATGGTGCCATTTAAAATCCCAGCCTTTAACAGAGTATGCCAGGATTGAGGCATTAGTGAAGCTTGGACTGTTGTTGCTGGAGCTGGGGAGCGAGATGGAAACAGGCTCCCATGGCTGGGGCTGAGAAGGGAGCAAGGCATGGGCTGCAGCTGTCAGTGTTGGGAATTGAACACTACTAGCATTGAGACTGAGATGTGAAAGGGGTGCAAGTTGCCATTGGGACTTAGTTTCAAGCTGGGTGAGGGACTCCTGCAGCTAGGGCTGAGGTGAGACTTAGGTGTGGGTTACCACCACCAGGATCAGGGGGTGAGCCTCGCTGGAGCTGGAGCATGAGAGTGATATGCATTTCCCACCTGCCAGCCCAGGTTGTGGCCACTGAGGTGAGCCCCAGCCTGTCCAGTGGCAGGGCCTCAGCTCAATTGCTAACCACCCCTCTCCTGAGCATTCCACCTGAAGTCTTAGGATTATCTGTCCCTGCTAACCACAGCTGGTGCCTACTGTCACCATTGAGTACAAGCCCACTCAAGTGGGCTGAGTACAAGCCCACTCAGCCCAGTTTTACACACTCCCTCCAAGACCCCAGGCATATAACCTGGGGTCATGTGGATTGCTCAACCCAATCCATCACATCGAACACTTGAACACTTCCCAGGGGCCTAAGATTGAGCAAAAACTCCTGACCACTGCCACCACAGTTAGCTTCTGCCTGCAAGCACCATCTTCAGGCCTGGAGACTGACCCACCCAACCCATCGCAGCCACTGCCAACATCAATGCATACTGCTCCGGACCCAGAAAATCATCCCACCATTGCTAGTACCATTGTCCATGCCACACCAGTTGCCCAGGGGCTCAAGAACCCACCCAACCACCTGGTTCACCATTGCTACTACCAGTACGTAAGCAAGCCACCTGGACGCCCAAAAATTGGCCTGCTGGTAACCACCAACACTTATGCCAGTGTACATCGCCCTGGTGCACAAAGATAGGCACATTCAGCCCACTGCTGCCACTACTGGGGCCTGAGGACTTGCTCATCCGAGTGTCCAAGTCCCAAGCACAACTTCATCCCTGCCTCTACTAATAACTACAACTAACCCACCAAGTAAATAATAGTTACCACTAATGCTGTTTACAGCCAAAGAAATACATACAGAGACTACACCACTGCATACACCCAAAATCAAAGTCAAAATGCCGTACCCAATCAACACCATAAATACGTCATCAGGAAAACGTCTTCCCCTTCAAAAGTAAATTCAAAAATAGGAAGAAGCAACTGTTACACTAGATGTTCAGATATCAACATAAATACACAAGAAACATGAAAGACCAAAGAAATGTGTTACTTTCAAAGGAACACAATAATTATCCCGCTATAGACCTTAATCAAAAAGAAAATCTCAAAATTCCAGATGAAGAATTCGAAATATTGATTTTAAAGAGGCTCAGTGAAATACAA
Organism: Piliocolobus tephrosceles; assembly: GCF_002776525.5. NCBI lineage: Eukaryota > Metazoa > Chordata > Mammalia > Primates > Cercopithecidae > Piliocolobus > Piliocolobus tephrosceles. The sequence goes on along the minus strand of NC_045445.1, from coordinate 93,871,865 downwards.
GAGAATTCTGAAAAACAACACAAAGAATCAGAAAAACAATTCAAGATATGAATGACAAATTTGCCAAAATGATAGCTATTTTTTAAAAAATCAAATAGGGAAAATCCTGGTACAGAAGAATTTATTGAAGAAAGTACAAAACATTTGAAAGCTTCAACAATATATTAGATCAAACAGAAGAGATAATCTCAGAACTTGAAGACAGGTATTTAAAAATAATCCAGTCAGAAAAAAACTAAAGAAAAAAAGAATTAAAAAATTAGCAAAACCTTCATGACATTTGAAATAACATAACACAAATACAGCCAACTGATCTTTGAAAAAGCATACAAAAACATAAAGTGGGGAAAGGACACCCTCTTCAACAAATGGTGCTGGGATAATAGGCAAGCCACATGTAGAAGAATGAAACTGGATCCACATCTCTCACCTTATACAAAAATCAACTCAGGATGGATCAAAGACCTAAATCAAAGACCTGAAACCATAAAAAATCTAGAACATAACATTAGGAAAACTCTTCTAGATATTGGCTTGGGCAAAATTTCATGACCAAGCACCCAAAAGCAAATGCAACAAAGACAAAAATAAATAAATGGGACCCAATTAAACTAAAAACCTTCTACACAACAAAAGAAATAATCAGCAGAGTACACAGACAATCCACAGAATGGGAGAAAATATTTGCAACCAACACATGTGACAAAGGACTAACATCCAGAATCTACAAAGAACTCCAACAAATCAGCAAAACTCCCACAAATAGACCCATCAAAAAGAGGGCCAAGGGCATGAATAGACAATTCTCAATAGAAGATATACAAATGGCCAAGAAACATGAAAAAATGCTCAACATGACTATCAGGGAAATGCAAATTAAAACCACAATGAGATAACACTCTACTCCTGCAAAAATGGCCATAATTTAAAAATAAAAAATAATAGGTGTTGGTGGGGATGTGGTGAAAAGGGAACACTTTTACACTGCTAGTGGGAATATAAACCAGTACAACCACTATGGAAAAACAGTGTGGCAATTCCTTAAAGAACTAAAAGTAGAACTACCATTTGATCCAGCAATCCCACTACTGGGTATCTACCCAAAGGAAAAGAAGTCGTTATATGAAAAAGACATTTGCATGTGTATGTTTATAGCAGCACAATTTGCAATTGCAAAAATATGGAACAAACCTAAATGCCCATCAATCAATGAGTGTATAAAGAAAATGTGGTATATATACACCGTGGAATACTACTCAGTCATAAAAAGAAATGAAATAATGCCATTTGCTGAGCTTGGATGGAGTTGGAGATAATTATCCTAAGTGAAGTAACTCAAGAATGGAAAATCAAATATCATATGTTCTCACTTATAAGTTGGAGTTAAACTATGAGGATGCAAATGCGTGAAAGTGATATAATGAACTTTGGGGAATCAGGGGAAAGAGTGAGAGGGGGATGAAGGATAAGAGAGTACACATTGGGCACAGTGTACACTGCTGTGGTGAAGGGTGCACCAAAATCTCAGAAATCACCACTAAAGAACTTCTCCATGTAACCAAAACCCACCTGTTCCCCCAAAACTATGGAAATAAAAATTTAAAAAATATATATGTCATAGCACAATGGTTGCACAAAAAATAGCAACATCCTTGTTTGGCAAAAATACTGATCATGCAAAATTTCAGTACATTACTGATAGGAGTACAAGTTGTTTTAATCAGTTATGGGAGTAGATTGGAATTATCCAGTTAAAAGGCAGAGGCACACAGCTATGAATTTTAAGTACATACCCCAGAGAAAAATGTGTACATACGCACCATAATGTATTCACAAGAACATTGATAAGAATGTTGTCCTTGTTAGCTAAAACTTATAAAATACAGAAATCCATCTACCCAAAGGAGGAAAACTGGGTGGTATGTACACGCTGTGGAATATTATAAGGTAGTGAAAATGCATACATGAAAACAAGCACCAATGTAGTTCAATTTCCAGTCATGATGTTGAGTAAATGAAAGAAGATTATACAAAGTATGTGTACATGGTTATTTTGTTACATAAAGCTCAAAGGAAGGTGATATTTCTTATTTAGGGAAGCATACCTAGGAGAATTTTGTAAAGCCTGTGGTATCTATATTGAAATTACTTCTTTTCTAATATATTTAATATTGATAATGTCTATCACTTCTTGTTTTGTCTGAAATTCTATATTTTGCTATGTTTTAATCATATTATCATTTTTATTTTATGTATTTTAACTGATAAATATACATATTTGTGTGGTGCAATGTGGTATTTTGATATATGTATATATTATAGAATGATTAAATTGCAAATTAACAAAAAAATTGAAATAACATAAAGTGACTGAATAGTAGAATAATTGGTATCCCCCAGGGCAAAGAGAGAACAAAAGTATTTAGAAAATCTATTTAAAAAAATGATAGATAAAAACATCCCAAGTCTAGCAAAAGATTTAGACATCCAGATACAGGAGAGTCTGTGATCCCTAAGCAGATAGAATGCAAAAGGGTCTTTTACATGACACATTACAGTCAGACCATTTAAAGTTAGAAAAAAAAGCAAAATCCTAAAAACAGCAAGAGAAAAGCAACTAGCCACCTATAAAGGAAACCCCTTCAGACTAACAGCAGAGAGAGAATGGGATGATATATTAAAAATGCTGAAATAAAACACTGCTAGTCAGAATATTATATCCAGCAAAAATGTAGGAATACGGTCTTTCCCAGACAAGCAAGTGCTTAGAAAAATGTGCTACCAATAGAACAGCTCTACAAGAAATGCTCAAGGGAGTCCTAAACATGGAAGTGAAAGGATGACATTTATTAATACTATCATGAAATCACATGAAAGTATAACTCACTGGTAAGGCAATTACACAATGGGCTCAGAGAAAAGACTCAAATGATACCACTACAGAAATTCACTAAATCACAACGACAGACAATAAGAAAGATGCATACAGCAGGATGTACATAGGTCTATGCAAATACTACACCATTTCACATAAGGGATTTGAGCATGTGTGAGTTTTGGTTTCTACACATGTTCCTCTTTCCTTTGTTGCATGGATACTGAGAGAAGACAGTATTTCAAACTGAGTACTTTTGTTTGTGGGAGTCTAGAATATTGGTATGTGCTAGGTAGAGTGCCTAAGTGACCAGCTTTCAATAACAACTTTACATGCTGAGTCTATAATGAGCTTCCCTGGTAGACAACGTATCACACAAATTGTTACAAATCATTGCTGGAGGAACAAAATGTGTGATTCCACAAGGAGAGGACTTTTGAAAACTTGTACAGATAATCTTTCAGTCTTCACTCCAGGCATATTTTCCTTTTGCCATTTTTGTTTTATGTCCTTTTACTGTAGTAAATGTATTTTTTCCTTTTTGATTATGGTAAAATCACATAAAACAAATTTATCATCTCAACACTTTCTGAGTTCAGTAGTGTTAAGTATATTTTCATTAATGTGCAACTAATCTCCAGAACATTTTCATCTTGCAAAACTAAAACTATACCCATTCAACAATAGCTCGCCTTTTGTTGTAGCAAATCTGAGCTGTGAATTTGACTATCAGCTGAGTCCTATGAGTTTTCCTAGGAACTCATCAAACCTGTGGTAGTCTTGGGACCAGCTGACACTGATGTATACACATCAAGTTGGTCTTTGATCTGCTTCACTGACTACACATTTTACATGTGGGAGGTGGGGTAGAGGAATCACCACTTCTGCATTCAGTGAATCTTCATTTTTACATAGGATAAAATAAGTATAGGGCAGATGAAGCAGTCAGATATGCATTTTTCTCAGGTAAACAGAGGGATGACTTTTTAGTTCTGTCCTTTGTCTGGTGCCGGTGAAGGTAAGTTATTAATTTACATTGTCAGGGTGAAATTTAACAGAACTATTTTAGGGTAAAGAGCTTGGGGCCCATTGTGGGCAAATTATGAGGGAGGTATGCAGCTTTTATTCTGCTTATGTTTGTAGCTATCTTATTTAGGAACAAAATGTGAGGCAGCCTTGTGTGACCCAGGTTCCAGCTTGACTTTTCCCTTTGGCTTAGTGAGTTTGGTGTCCCAAGATTTATTTTCTTTTCACAATAGTAAAATGGTTACTATAGTGAAGCAGATTAACGATTAACTTTTTTAACTCCTAAAATTTCCATTTGGCTCTTCGCTAAATCTTTTTGTGCTTGTATGTGTGTATGCTGAGATGTCTGTATTTCTTTCAAAAGTGTTCATGATTGCATGTTGGAGCATTTTGACAATTTTGGCTTTAAGCCTGTCAGATAATCCCAACATCTCTGCCTTTTTGACTTTGGTATCTGTTAATTGTCTTTTCCCATGTAGGTAGAGATTTTCCCAATTCTTCATGTTGTGAGAATTTTGAATTATATCATGGGAATTTTGGATATCAGGTTATGAGACTTTTGGTCTTGTGTATATTCTGTAAAGAATGTTGATATTTTTGTCTTAGCAGGCAGTCTACTTCTCTTCTCTGGTGATGCCTTTGCCATGACTCTTTTCCTCATGATGGAGCTAAGGCAAAAGAGAAAGGCTGCAGAAGGAAGGTGTTTAAAGATAGGGTGAGCCTTGAGGGCACTGTTTAAGGTGTCTGTGCCCAGGACACTGTGACGGAACTGCTGGTGGTGCACAGATTTCAGAATCCTCAGTGAATACAAAAGATGGAGGTAGGGTAGTAAAGAAATGGCCTAGTAATTAAAAATTATCTCAAGTTGTAACTGCATCTCTGAGATTTATAGTGTGACAAGCAACAGGGCCAAGTGAGGAGAGCACCACTTACGGTCTTTATCACAGCTACTCAACTTTACCGATTATTGAACCAGTACAGACAAATCAACAGAGAACTAAATATTGTTTCATTATGGGTGACCAAGTGTTAACAATTGGCTATTACTTACACTCGGGCTTGGATTGACCTTAGTCAGGCTCCTTTATTCCTTGCAGGCACCTAAATATTGGCTTGCTCCCTAGTTGGAGGGAGCAGTCATTATAATTCAAAATCTACCCTTAATAGCTTATCCTGAGAAGCAATTGACCACAGCATAAAATATTTTCTGTCAGGTCACCTGGTTATGTTGTCTGTTCAGTCTCACTCTTTCCCCCAATTTCCCTTCAAATGTTCCTGCTAGACCTGCTTATCTCTTCCTGTAAAGGAAAGCCTTTTTCTGATTCTGAGATTCTCAAAGACTCTGAAGTCAGAGCATTCTTCCTATGATAATAGTGTTTTTGAAAAAAGTGTTTCTTTATCTAAGACTAGATTGTTTTTATTTGACTTAATGATATGGATGGAGGAAAAAAAGTGTTTGTATGTGTGTGTGTGTATTGTGCTATCCTCTAGCCTAGTTATAACTGTAACATGAATGTAAAGAAGTAATATAATAAAAATAATAAAATAATAAAACCCTTCTGAGGAAAATGATAGAAGACTGGAGAAATTTGGCAATTACTTTTTTCTTTGATAAACAGACATCGTTATAGAAAGATGATGATTTTTCCTAACTTAATATATAAACTAAATACTACTGCAATTAGTATCCCAAAAGAATTATTTTGGCATCTGACTGAAAGATTTTCAAGTTCTTCTGAAAGATCAAAGTACCAGAAGAGCCAGGAAAGGAGAAAATAATGGAGAAGAACAAAGGTTACTTGACATTTAAAATATAATTAGGTTATAGCAATTAAAATAAAGTGGTACAAAAATAAATATACAAAAATGAATATTGAATAAACAAATATACAATAAAGAAAGAAAATAAAATTAGGAGAGAACTAAATACAAAAATGTATGGGGATGTACGACATAAAAAATAAGCCATTTTAAACAATTGGGAGAAACAAGGATTCATTAAACAATGGTGAATCCTTCACTCTTTGCCCTAAGTAGATGTGCTAAAGAAAAAATTAGTCAGTGAAACTTGTTAAAGCATGCAAGGCAGACTTCATTCAGGATCATTGTGATGGATATAAGGACCATGACATTGGGGTTTTGCAGCAGGAAAAGAGATTGGATTCAACTCCAAAAGTAGTATGGGCAAGTAGTAATTTATAGCCAAGGAGCAGGGTGGGAGTCAGTGGATGGAAAATTACTAAAATTGAACATCAGGATTAAGGAGGATTCTGGCTAAACCTGCCTAACAGGATTCTTGCTGAAGACAGGCTAGAGTGATCAGACATCACCTAGGGAATGGTGGAGGATGGGGAACAGGATCAGATATCAAGGATGATCAGATATCAAGGGTAGGGTGTTCTTGCTAAATGGACTTAGCAGGGTTCTTTGTTAAAACTGGATTTTACAAGTACACAGATGGGCCTAGGAGAAGTTTCGGGAGCCTGACTAAAGTTTGGTCAAACAGAAACTCTTTGTCAGATGAAGGAATTAAATGTATAATAATGCAACCAAATAGTATTAAACAAAACAGATGTGAATGTGTTTATTCTGTAGGGTGGACAAAGTCATTGTAAGAATGACAGAAAAACCAGGAGCAGAATAGAAAATGATTGATGAAAGTTTGGACAAAAAAAGACAAATGCTAAAAAATGTCTGAAGATTTATTCTAAGCCAAATGTGAGGACCATGACTCATATGCAGGGGCTTCCCTCTACTCATGATTTTTTCCCCCAGCTGTTAAAAAAGAGGAAAGATTGTCCTTTTTTTCAGATTTAGATGCTTAGCATAATAATGAATTAGCATATCAGTTTTTCCCTTACACTGACAACACACATCCAGTGTGTTGACGAAAAATCCAAACTCTAAAATATTTGAAGAAATTTATTCTAAGCCAAATGTGAGGACTATGACCCGTGACACAGCCTCAGGAGGTCCTGAGAACATGCGCCTAAAGTGGCTGGGTTGCAGTTTGGTCTTCTAAATTTTAGGGAGACATAAGATATCAACCAATACACGTGAGGTATACATTGGCTCGGTCCTTAAGGGCAGGACAACTTGAAGTGGGGGTGCTCACAGGTCATAGATGGATTCAAAGATTTTCTGATTGGCAATTGGTTGAAAGAGTTAAGTTATTATCTAAAAACCTGTAATCAATAGAAAGGAGTGTCTGAGTTAAGGGATTGTGGAGACCAAGGTTCATATTAGGTAGATGAAGTCTCCTCGGTGGCCATCCTTACAGGCAATAGATGGTAAATGTTTCCTTTAAAAGGTGCTAGACTCTCAGTTAACCTCCTCAGGATCAGTAAAAGACCTGGAAAGGGAAGCGGATTATCTACAGAATATAAATTTCCTCCACAACAATTTTGCAGAGCCATTTCAAAATATGTCAAGGAAATATACTTTGGGATAAAATACTTCAATTTCTGGCCAGACGTGGTGGCTCACGCCTGCAATCCCAGCACTTTGGGAGGCTGAGGCAGGCGGATCACGAGGTCAGGGGTTCAAGACTAGCCTGACCAACACGGTGAAACCCCATCTCTACTAAAAATACCAAAATTAGCTGGGTTGGTGGCACACACCTGTAATCCCAGCTACTCAGGAGGCTGAGGCAATAGAATTGCTTGAACCTGGGAGGCGGAGGTCACAGTGAGCCGAGATCGTGCCATTGCACTCCAGCCTGGGTGACGGCAAGACTCTGTCTCAAAAAATAAATAAGTAAATAAAACAAAAAACAAACAAACAAACAAAACAAAAACCTTCAGTTTTCTTCAGGGCCCTGCTATCTGCCATTTGATACTATACTAGAGTCAGGTTGGAATTTGACATCTTATTGCTACAAAGAATTTGTTTTGTCAATCTTACTATCTCCCTTTTTAATGTTAATTCTTGTCAGTTGTGCCTGAATTCCAACGGGAGGAGAGCATAATGAGGCACGTCTCAGGTGAAGATGAGGCGAGTATTGGGGGTGCTGTTGGAGGTGTCTGAGTCCGGGATAGAATCCAGACCCCTTGATGGGGACCCGGGAAGGGGCAGGGTGGACAATAAGAAAGGTGCCTGGAAACTGGGAATACTGAGGGCTTGTGCCCACGGCCCCAAGATCTATAGAGCACCCCATGGAGGTGCCAAGTGAGGAGTGTGCCCTTAGCTCCTTGTTGCAGTATTTTTTACCTCTGCCATGGATGTCCAGGGAAGGAATGGGCAAGGCTGTGCATTCTAACAAAACTTGATTTTAGGGAGGAAATGGGCCTAGTAAATTAGAATGTTATGAAAGCAGTAGTCACTCCAGTTTCAGTCCTCTAGTGATATTTTTCTAAATGTCTTCATTTTGGAGAATCCTGTTGTGAATCTAAATCTCATCAATAAACTCCTCTATCTTTTTACCATATGCCTTAAAGTGATTTCTATGCCTGCTTGGCCATAAAATAAACAAAAGCATATTTATCCTGATTAGAAAATGTACACAGTATAATAACTGGGATTTATTATTAAAACATTTTCAAATGTTAAAAAAATGTACCAAATGCAGATATGACTGCTTGCCACTTACAGAGTTCAATTAACAAGAACGAGGTCTGGTAGAAATAACGTGTCTTTTTTTAACCAAAACTAGTAAAAGGGAAGTGGCCAGATTCCTATCCAAAGTAACCACTTCGATTTGGAGGGGAAAGGAAGCCACAAATCTCTGTTTTCCTAAAATTCTTTATTGCCTGACAGCAAATCTCACCCCTTCCTGATTCCAGTCTTACACCCTTATCATTGTACACAACGACAACAAGGTACATCTGTGAGCCCCAGTTTGTACCCTCACAGTCTTAAAAACAATTCTGTAACAAAAGACCCTACTAAGAATCTACCCTGCTTAGGAAAGCAATTATTTCTTTCTCCTACAGAGGTTTAAAAATAAATTTCTGATATAAAAACACTGAAAATCTATGGTTCAAATATGAAGTGAGACTTATTGTAGGATATCTCAATTTGCCACAACTATGTGTAATGTCTCCACAGTGGGACCATTGAGGTGGACAGACAGGGTACAGCCTCAAGAAAAGCAAGTTTCCCATTCCCTGGGGAGAACAAAGTGTCAACGGTCAATTAACATAGAGTGATTTCTGTTGCAATAACAATAAAAATACTATCAGCATTTACCTGACTGTGATTCTGTGTCAGACACTTGCCGATCAGTTTACATGAGTCCTGTTTTCTTACACCAATTCCTGAGTGTAAACGGTATGTTTATCATTAGTTACAGATGGGAAAACTGAGACCCTGAGGGCCTTCTGTGTTCTCTTCAGCCCTTAGCAGTCCTTTGCAGAGGCCTTCCTGATCTTCCTCTCCCTCCTCCTTGTGACTAGGTCTAGTATCTTAACCTCACAGTGGTCCCTATTCTCTCTGTCCTCAGCCCTCATCGCAGCTGTCAACCACTCACATCTTACCACACTTCCACTTCCTCTTCTGGATGCCTGTGGTCCGGAGTGAGACCAGGTCCAAACCTGAGCTTCTTGCTTAAGTCAAAGTGACCTTTTCCTGTCAGTCAGGGAAGAAGAGCTGTGTAAGTGGTGCCATGTTGGTTGACTTGCTGTCACCAGGCAGAGCTCAGACTGCCCATATTACAGTGATATCTGCTTTTGCCAGAAGGGGCATCTTATCTCCCAGACCTGGAGGTCTTCAGAGAAGAGAAGGGAGAGACACACTCTTAAACACTCATACCTGTTGAGGTCACAGACTTCAGGATGCATGAGCCCCAAGCTGGGGTGTCCCCCCAATCAACACTCTCTGTGCGTGGACAGGTGGGGCAGGCGAAGGCTGGCTTAGCCCCTTCCTCCTAAAGGGCCTCAATTTTAGTCAGTGCTGTTTGGAATCATCTCCTTATGACTGTTTTCTCCTTTATACTCCTTTCCCTCATACCAGAAGCTCATTCCCAAGGCTAAAGGCAAATTCTCACACATTTTAATCTTTTTTTCTAATTTAATGATTGCATTATATGCTTTCTTCTACAAGATGCACTGGCTCTGAGGGAGGTCAGTGCATCTTGTACTTGTGCCAGGCAGGGCAGGCTACAACTTGGCCCATCCTGAGGGCCAAGCCTGGATCCTGAAGACACTGGGGAAAACCCCAACAGAGCATTGGGCTTAAGAAAAGACCACCAACTTCCAGCCAAATGCTGGTCAGCTGCCAGCTCTGCCTCCACCTAGTCCTAAATCAGGGTCTGAAGGCTGGGTCTAGAATCCCAAGTTGGAGTGAGTGGATGCCCCAGGACGGGGAGTCTGAGGGGTAGACTGACAGGCCAGGAAGGCCTCTCAGAGAAGGAGGCAGCAGAAAATCTCCATATGGCTTGAGGGGATGTACAGCTGTGGGGTGAAGCACGGCCCAGCAACCACCTGTTCACTGACCTGCTGTGCAGGTGCAGGTCCAGTTTTTGCCCTCTTTGGGCCTCAGTCTCCTCCCCTGCACAATAGGCATAATTAAACCTCCAGCATGCAGGGGATGTTTCTGAATGGAGAGGAGCTGAAGTGATAAGAAAGCAGATTTGGCCCAAGAAGAGGAAAAGTGGGTCAGAGTGGGTGGGGAAAGGCTGATAGGGGCCACTTCAGCACAGCCAGGGGCTGCCTTCCTGGAAGTGCTCAGGGCAGTCAGGCAGGGGGAGACTCTGAGGCTGTGGTCGGAACCACAAACCAGAGACCAGGTGAGGTTGTTTCTGCAGTGCTCTGGGGTGATCAGCTGCTGTGTCACTGCTCCTTCCTCATCTCTGCTCATAGGGAGTCCCAAGATAAGCCCAGTGGTTATCTTTGCCCCATCGGTTACTGTGACCCATGTGAAGTTATTAGAGCCAAATGTCATCATCACAACGGTCACCAGGTTAGTACTTTGGAAATTTATCCAAATAATGGCTTGCCTGTTCTGAGATGATTTTGATAATATATCATCATTTATTGTAGCCATAGTTTATTCAGCCATTCTCCTATTGGCTATTAAGTAGGGCTTGATTTACTTTTTATGCATCTTAAACTAGTTGTGGCGAGCATTCTTGTACATAAATGTAAATATGGAGGATATAGAGCAATGTACTATTTGTAATAGCAAAAACTAGAAACAGTCCATTTATATATTAAGGAAATGCTTCAGCGAATTATGTTATATTCACATCATGTGATAGATACAACAATGATAATGAAAAAATTAAACCATATGCAGACATGTGAAGTGAAAGAAGCCAGGCATAAAAGAGGGCATGCTATATGAAAGTAGACAAAACTGGTGTTTAGGGATATATGCACTTGTATTGAAGCAGTTTTACAGAAAAAAAGGATTCTCACCTACCTGAATAATAATTTTTTTGTAATTTTATTTTTTAAGCAATCAGGCAGTAAAATTGACATTTTGAGGCGTACAGTTTAATGAATTTGTAAGCACATATTGATTTACCACCACATTCAGAACACAGAACTGTTCTATTATTCTCAAAAGCCTCCTATGTGCTTTATTTTTATGGTCACACCTCTGTATTCACTTAAGCCCCTATAACCACTGATCTGTTCTTTATCACTATACTTTTGTCTTTTCAAGAATGTCATATAAATGGAATAATACGGCATGTAATCTTTTGAGTATGGCTTCTTCATTTAGCATAATGTCATTTAGTTCTATCCAAGTTTTTTAATGTATCCATATTTCATTTGTTTTATTGCTAAGTAATAGTCCATTGTATGTGTATACCACACCTTGGTTATCCATTCACCCAAGGATATTTGGATTATTTCTCATTCTTTGTGATTATAAATAGAGCTGTCATAAACATTTGTATATGGGTTGTTGTGTAATCATAAGTTTTCACTTCTTTATAGATCAATTTGGGAACAATTGACATCTTAACTGTGTTAAGTCTGTTAATCCATGAATATGTGCTGTCATATTTTGTTTTCTGGAGACTTTACTGAGAGAAGACTCTTGGAAGCTTGTGTTAGTTTTCTCTGGACTTTGCTCTGTTTACCTTTTCACTTTGCTGATTTCATTTATATCTTCTTACTGTAATAGATATAAGCTATTAATATGTGTGTGACTATAGGGTGAATTCTGTGAGCCCTCCTTGGTAATCATCAGCAATCATCGAAATTGGGTGTAGCTTCAGAGATTCCTGACACAGTGGTGACAGGGGCTGAAATTTTCTAGTGCAACCCAAAACTCTAAAACATACCAAGAGCATTGTTTGGGTAAAGGAAGGATGAATGATTGAAGGAGGATGAATCTCTGATACCTGTGTGACTATTGGGTTACCCATGACTTCATATGAAGTAGCCAGTCAGCTACTTGTCTGTTATGAGAGGTGAAGCCACCTAGGATATTTAACCATAATGCATCCAACTCCAGTAGAGTTCACTCACTGGATCACTTGGCTGCTATTGGCCATGCTTGATAAAGTGAGGGGGAAAAGCATAGCTGGAGAATGCCTTTGTCTTTGTTTTTGTTTTCTCTTCTCCAGGCAGAAGGAGAAAGATCACAAACATCTCTAAAGGTGACTTTTAAGTAGGCCAAAAATGTTAAAAGTTGATGTTGCTCTTTTCTAAGTGGAAGGGAAAAAATAAATCAGATCTCTTGGCTGGAGCAAAGCTTTGGATAAACCAGAGGGGAAATAAAGGGAACACTTCAGCATTTTCTTAAACTTGGCTGCTGTTTCTGATGCAGCCTCTTACTCTCCTGTGGCATTCCAGCCAAGATTTCTCATGGGAACTATAATGTTAACCTTATAAATGCTAAATTTATTGTTTGCAGTTTTAATAAACTTGCAATGAGACAAAAATGAATTAAAAATGACTTTGTGTTTGTGGCTATTGCATTTGGATGTCTCATGGGGGTAATTTTGTATGGAAATAAGCTTGTTAGAGTACTTTACAGGACTTGTGTAGAATACGTTGATAATCTCACTTGACTAATTCAAATTTATTTATCTCCACTTTATTTTTTCCTGATGTTGCGTTTCTGAGTAATTATACTCTATTTTTCACACTACACCCACTTCACCCTCTCTTACCTGACAAATTGTTCCAAAATCATAAACAAAGATTGAACCATTTGGACAAGAAGAAACTATAGAAGGAAGCACATATGTCAGTAAAAGGAAAGAATTATAAGGTAAATTTGCATTTGCTTGCATGTGTGCATTGTGTTATACCTGTAACATGTGGTCCCCATTCTCCTCTTATTAAGACTCTTACTGATGAAGGAAGAGTTTGTACTATTTAGGTAAGTATCCTCCTTACTATGATTAGAAAGACATTTCGTCAATATTTTACCCAGCCTAGTTTTTAAGGCTTAGTGGGAAAAAAAGAACTTATTTTTATAGGATTGTACCTTAACTAAAACAAAGTAAAGTAATTACCTTTCAAATACAGACATTCAATTGGCATACCATTGCTCTAAATTAACCTGGTGCCCTTAAAATATCATTTTCTTGCCCCTGAAGTCACTATTTCAAAAGATGGAGAAAATATTAATGACACTTTGCTCTTATTTTTATTGATATGTAACATAATAGATGTACATACTTTGGGATACAGGCAATAATTTGATACATTCATGTAATATGTAAAAAACAAATAAAGGTATTGGGGATATTCATCATCTTAAATATTTATTTTTTTCTTTATGCTGGCAACATTTGAATTATTCTTTTCTAGCTATTTTGAAATACACAATAAATTACTATTAACTATATTCAACCTACTGATCTATCAAACACTAGGTCTTATTTCTTCTATCTAACTGTATATAGTACCCATTGAGGAGAGACTAATTAATGATACTTTCGTTGTGCTATGTTCACTTATATTTCATCCTCCCTAAATCCAAGGAATGCTGTGAAGCTTATCTGCATTTCATAGATAAGAAAAATATGTGGCATACTTAAAATCACTTAGCTGGTGCAACCAAAATTTAGATCTGGTTTGAAAACTTTGTTATTCACCATTCTATTCTACTCTAAGAGTAAATGACTTTGCTTAGAAGGGCTTATTTATTCACTGACAACCTGATTTGGCTGCTAATTATGTGTATATCAGGCATTGTTCTAGGTTTAATATTACAATGTCTCTACACTAATTCACACAGCTTAGTACTGGTTCAGAAATGCACACAGATAAATGTAAAGGGTGAAGGAATCTTGAAAATATGTCTCACCACTCCTATTCAACATAGTGTTGGAAGTTCTGGCTAGGGCAATCAGGCAAGAGAAAGAAATCAAGGGTATTCAGTTAGGAAAAGAAGAAGTCAAATTGTCCCTGTTTGCAGATGACATGATTGTGTATTTAGAAAACCCCATCGTCTCAGCCCAAAATCTTCTTAAGCTGATAAGCAACTTCAGCAAAGTCTCAGGATACAAAATTAATGTGCAAAAATCACAAGCATTCTTATACACCAGTAACAGACAGAGAGCCAAAGCATGCATGAACTTCCTTTCACAATTACTTCAGAGAGAATAAAGTACCTAGGAATCCAACTAACAAGGGATGTAAAGGACCTCTTCAAGGAAAACTACAAACCACTGCTCAGTGAAATAAAAGAGGACACTAACAAATGGAAGAACATACCATGCTCATGGATAGGAAGAATCAATATCGTGAAAATGGCCATACTGCCCAAGGTTATTTATAGATTCAATGCCATCCCCATCAAGCTACCAATGAGTTTCTTCACAGAATTGGAAAAAACTGCTTTAAAGTTCATATGGAACCAAAAAAGAGCCTGCATTGCCAAGACAATCCTAAGTCAAAAGAACAAAGCTGGAGGCATCACGCTACCTGACTGCAAACTATACTACAAGACTACAGTAACCAAAACAGCATTGTACTGGTACCAAAACAGAGATATAGACCAATGAAACAGAACAGAGTCCTCAGAAATAATTCCACACATCTACAGCCATCTGATCTTTGACAAACC
>NC_045445.1:93856190-93856890 GCF_002776525.5 Piliocolobus tephrosceles | reverse complement strand
AAACAAGAAATGGGGAAAGGATTCCCTATTTAATAAATGGTTCTGGGAAAATTGTCTAGCCATAAGTAGAAAGCTGAAACTGGATCCTTTCCTTACTCCTTATACGAAGATTAATTCAAGATGGATTAGTGACTTAAATGTTAGACCTAATACCATAAAAACCCTAGAAGAAAACCTAGGTGGTACCATTCAGGACATAGGCATGGGCAAGGGCTTCATGTCTAAAACACCAAAAGCAACGGCAGCAAAAGCCAAAATTGGCAAATGGGATCTAATGAAACTAAAGAGCTTCTGCACAGCAAAAGAAACTACCATCAGAGTGAACAGGCAACCTACAGAATGGGAGAAAATTTTTGCAATCTACTCATCTGACAAAGGGCTAATTTCCAGAATCTACAAAGAATTCAAGCAAATATACAAGAAAAAAACAAACAACCCCATCAAAAAGTGGGCAAAGGATATGAACAGACATTTCTCAAAAGAAGACATTCGTACAGCCAACAGACACGTGAAAAAATGCTCATCATCACTGGCCATCAGAGAAATGCAAATCAAAACCACAATGAGATACCATCTCACACCAGTTAGAATGGCAATCATTAAAAAATCAGGAAACAACAGGTGTTGGAGAGGATGTGGAGAAATAGGAACACTTTTACACTGTTGGTGGGATTGTAAACTAGTTCAACCATTATGGAAA
>NC_045445.1:93855035-93856090 GCF_002776525.5 Piliocolobus tephrosceles | reverse complement strand
CATCAAAAAAGTGGGCAAAGGATATGAACAGACATTTCTCAAAAGAAGACATTCGTACAGCCAACAGACACGTGAAAAAATGCTCATCATCACTGGCCATCAGAGAAATGCAAATCAAAACCACAATGAGATACCATCTCACACCAGTTAGAATGGCAATCATTAAAAAGTCAGGAAACAACAGGTGCTGGAGAGGATGTGGAGAAATAGGAACACTTTTACACTGTTGGTGGGATTGTAAACTAGTTCAACCATTATGGAAAGCAGTATGGCGATTCGTCAAGGATCTAGATCTAGATGTGCCATATGACCCAGCCATCCCACTACTGGGTATATACCCAAAGGATTATAAATCATGCTGCTATAAAGACACATGCACACGTATGTTTATTGCAGCACTATTCACAATAGCAAAGACTTGGAATCAACCCAAATGTCCATCTGTGACAGACTGGATTAAGAAAATGTGGCACATATACACCATGGAATATTATGCAGCCATAAAAAAGGATGAGTTTACATCCTTTGTAGGGACATGGATGCAGCTGGAAACCATCATTCTTAGCAAACTATCACAAGAACAGAAAACCAAACACCACATGTTCTCACTCTTAGGTGGGAACTGAACAATGAGCTCACTTGGACTCGGGAAGGGGAACATCACACATCGGGGCCTATCATGGGGGGGGGGAGGGATTGCATTGGGAGTTATACCTGATATAAATGACGAATTGATGGGTGCTGACGAGTTGATGGGTGCAGCACACCAACATGGCACAAGTATACATATGTAACAAACCTGCACGTTATGCATATGTACCCTAGAACTTAAAGTATAATAATAAAAAAAATTAATAAAAAATTAAAGAAGTAAGAAACGGCAAAGGATGCAGAACCTTTTTTCTGCGGGACCAGAGGACAGGTAGAAGTGTCATTGAATCAAGGCTTCCTAAATCTTTCTTAAATTCTGCATTCTCATACCTCTTTCTTTCTTTTTTTTTTTGAAGCGGAGTCTCACTCTGTCACCCAGGCTAGAGTGCAGTGGCCGGATCTCG
>NC_045445.1:93818697-93854935 GCF_002776525.5 Piliocolobus tephrosceles | reverse complement strand
TTACGCCATTCTCCTGCCTCAGCCTCCCGAGTATCTGGGACTACAGGGTCCGCCACCTCGCCCGGCTAGTTTTTTTTTGTATTTTTTTTAGTAGAGACGGGGTTTCACCGCGTTAGCCAGGATGGTCTCGATCTCCTGGCCTCGTGATCCGCCCATCTCAGCCTCCTAAAGTGCTGGGATTACAGGATTGAGCCACTGCGCCTGGCCTCTCATACCTCTTTCAATTATCCTGTTATTATCTTCCCCATAGTGTCCAGTTCCTCTTAAGTTCTACTCCAGATTGATTTACATTTCAATTTACTCACAATTCACTGTTTTAATTCCTGTGCTCAGTTTACCTTCTTGCCATTGCCAGGTTCTGCCTACTAACAGCTTCATAATTGAATCCATTTTGTCTAGCTTTAGTCCCAAGCAGTCCTTTTTAGAACTGACCAAGGATTGGGTATATACCTAGACAGGATGCTTACAAGAGAAAACATTCCCCAAAGACACACATATTTACTTTACAAACAGTGTAAAGTATCACTTTTTGTGCTTATCTCCATAAAGGTGAGATAATGCATTACCTTGTTCCAAGAATGAATGACTTAATTAAGGATTAATCACCCTAATCACCCTTCTATTTGTCAACCTTTTGTTTTTCAAATAATTATTCTATATGTATGAACAATTTGTAATAATTAGAAGTACAGTAAGTATATCTTTCTGAAAATATATTAAAATGTTCAATATGGAAAATAATAAAATGTTAAAATAGACATAAAAATCATCTTTATGAAATACAAAATCAGTAATGCCCCTTGATTCTGATAAGTGCACAATTTGTTTGGGGGAGAAAAGTTAAAAAATATCCATTGCCATAGTAAAAACAAAGGATCAAAAGATTTTTAAAAGTGACAGGAATAAACTTGTGGCCTGGCAGAAAAAGCAAGAAAACAACTAATGCTGAAAAATAATTTCTAAATGGTAAAAAAAAAAGTGATTGTAAATGATTTATGACCATATTATTTTGATTTGGAAAGTTTGTTTTCAAGGAAACTGTTTGAATCTTCTCAACTGAGAAGTTTCCACTTATCTTCTACAGAGCTCTCAAGATTTGCCCCAGCAAGTATCTGAGTGACAGCAGGTACAGTAATACTCCTTCTAGTTAGTATCTGTGGTGATACAAGAAACTCAAGCATTCCTTTAGGAGGGCAGTGTCAGCAACCCCAGGAGCCTAGAAACTCTCACTAGAGACTTTTCAACTGTCACGTGACTCAGGAGACTGCCTCAGGCTTCTCATGTGCTTATTTAGACTGTAGGCTTCTAGCTAGAGCAAAGTAAATACCCTTCATTGCTGTGTAACCTGTGAATGGTGATCTCTGTCTTTTTACATTATCATGCTTCTTAATTCACACAAGTGTGGTTTGTGGAGATTAAATGTAAACCTCATGTTTGCTACCTAGACATGCAGACTCTTATTTCCAAACCCAAACCTGAAATAGGAATCAGAATATTTTCAGGCTTTTCTTTTCTTTCTTTGTTTCTTTTTTTTTTTTTTTTTTTTTTTCAGATGGCGTCTAGCTCTGTCGCCTAGGCTGGAGTGCGGTGGCACGATCTCGGCTCACTGCAACCTCTGCCTCCTGGGTTAAAGCGATTCTCCTGCCTTAGCCTCTCGAATAGCTGGGATTACAGGCACCCGCCACCATGCCCAGCTAATTTTTGTATTTTCCGTAGAGATGGGGTTTCACTGTGTTGGCCAGACTGGTCTTGAACTCCTGACCTCGTGATCCGTCCGCCTCAGCCTCCCAAAGTGCTGGGATTACAGGCGTGAGCCACCGTGCCCGGCCTAGACTTTTTTAGAATAATCCATTCACATCACAGCAGTGAGTGAGGATTTCAGGGAACAGATGAAGTTTATTCCTCAGTGTTTCACCAGAAAAACCTGCATTGGCCACATTCTCCAACCAGAAGGATTCCCCTCTATATTCTTCTTCTGGGAAGCCTCTAAGTTTCTCTAGATCTTGTCCTACTTGGCTGTCAGCCCCCCTTCACCCCCATCACAATAGAACAATTATAAATCAAATGTAAGAATCTCTCAGTTTCTAAAGCTAAATTCTGCCTTGAAATATGCAAAAAGACATTTAGTATTCTAAAGCTAAAAACAGCACTCAGAAAAAAAAATCTCCTCCACTTAGTATAACTCACTTCCTTAAAAGGCAATAGAGAATTTTAAGTAAACACTGTTTTCCTATGGATACATATACAATATAAATGGGCATATAAGTGTTGTTGTTAGGTAGGATGAAGACATTGAGTCTCATGTTACTTCATTAGCAGTATCCATTCAGATAACCACTGACAGATATCTGTTAGAAGCAAATAGAAACAGTAGCAAATAAAACATAACATACATACAGCATGCTGTCACTCATCTAGGGATTAAAGTCACTGGGACACATGGAACTGGCATTTGGACCAATAGGAATGTATTGGTCAATGTTTCACTGATTACAAGCTGATTGTAAGCATTGCATTACAGCCTTATACCAGCTATCAAAACTAGGTTATTCAACGTTAGTAGTTGATGTAGAATTTTAAGACTCTCATCAGCACATTAGAGCAGTTTGCTGCAGAAAGGTGTGCATTAGGCAGATGTGTTTTTACCACCTGCTTTCTGTCTTAATAATGCAGATAACAGTTACGGGGCCCTATTAAGTGCCGGGTGCATTTTTGATGTGTTATCTGATTTAATCCTCACAATATCCCCCTGAGATGAATATAGTTATTACATTTTATAGATGAAGAATGTGAGACATGGAGAGATTAAGTAATTGACTAAAGATCAAATAGCTAATAAGTTGTCAAGCCCAAGATATGAATACAGGTCTGCTTTGACTTCACACACCCTATATTTATCACTACAATATAAATCTCTCTGGCATCTGGCATTCTGATTTTTTTAAAAAAGAAAATAAAAAGAAAGAAAATAGCCCAAAGTGGGAAGATTAAACTTTGTCTGGAGACTAGTATTTTCCCTCACCAAGAGGCTCAGCTACATTTTACTGGTGGTACAATGTAAAGACAGTGCAAAGGGAAAATAGCTGGGTGACAGGTGGGATTGCTAAGCAACAGTTTATGAAATCCAGTAAAACCATGGCAATGGAACACAATGGTCCCTGTCACGAACCTATTCAATATTCGAGAGTAAAGACACAGCTATCAGGAACATCTGGTAAGATAAATCAAGAGTGCTATAAACTTTGGAAATACAAGGCATCAGTATCATTATTGTTATTACCAGCACATATGATACAAATAATCAAAACAATTAGTGCATTTAAAATAATTGCTTCATTAAAAATGTCATTGTCACATATAGAAACTTTATTTTCCTTGACAAACAAATTTTCTGCTTTCTTTTCTTACCAAACACAACTCTTCACTTTGATTAAAGAATGGATCTGTGCTACACCAGAACACTTTGCATTTTAAAGCATTTTGGATTTACAATGTGCTTCCTGACAATGTGTTTCTGACGATGCTATAACAAATAGTATCATTCCCACTGCATAGAAAAAAAAATTGAGGCTTTAAGGAATTTAAGCAACTTGTCCAAGGCACACTGTTAGTCAATATCACATCCTAAACTTCTACAGAGGTCTACTTCTAGACAAGAGCTTCTTCCAGTCAAAGTACTTTTTATAATTCCCTAAGCCACATACATATCTGAGAATCTGACCAAGCTCATGGTCCCTTCCTCTGTCCTTTTTGATGATTGTGTCATTTCCCTGGGCTTTGTCAGTTATTACACACACTTCACCCCAAATGTCTGCATCCTGAGTTAGATCACAAAAATGGACGCTTGATCTAGCAGCAACTCAAAACCCTGCTTAACTTTCTGCCTTGCACTAACCTGCACCCATCCACCTTCTCTATGCTCAAAACAGCACTTTAAATAATGAAGTCAGGAGTCATTATTTAACAAGACCCTTTCAGGCTAGAGTAACACCTTTGTTCCTCTTTCTTATTCCCAAGATTGTCTGTGTAGGGTAGGCTTCCACATTTGATATGAAACATATCAGTTAAGGACTGTGTACAATACTTTAGGGGCTAACAACTCATGTTTACTGAAGGTCTGATCATTCCATTCGCCATCATCTTATGTAAATCAGAAGACATAAACCTCATTTTTCCAGTTCCAGTTTGATATGCACCATTGACATTGTAACTAGAAGGATCCACTTAGATATGCACTGTTTACAGCCAGAACTGCCTATATAATAGAACATGTGAGAAAAGCTGCAATGTCAGAATCCAACCTTTCTGTGAGGTGTAATGCTCTAAAAATTCTTTTGGAGATAATTATGATGACTGAACATGCATGGATATGAGATACACACAATCATGATCACCTTTGACCAGTGCCTCCTCAATGTGGTCCCAGTATTTGGAGAGTGCAGTGGGGCTCAACTCTATTTGAATGGCTATTCACATGTTACAGACAATAGAGGGTATCCACACTTGCAGTGATACAATGCTTGGCTATTTCCTAATGTCATGCATTTCCTTATAGGTCTTCTGAGGGTCTTCTATACATATAATGTCCTCAGTTTACCACTTCTTGTTACACATAAGTATTATAGAAGAACATACTAGGAAAAACATACAAGGAGGCATCAGACTAGTATGTTCAGTGAATTAAGCACAACATCTGAAGTCTCCTCAGTTTTTTAGTGGACAC
This sequence comes from Piliocolobus tephrosceles, assembly GCF_002776525.5. Lineage (NCBI taxonomy): Eukaryota > Metazoa > Chordata > Mammalia > Primates > Cercopithecidae > Piliocolobus > Piliocolobus tephrosceles. The sequence continues at coordinate 93,850,212 of NC_045445.1, read as the reverse complement.
TAAAGTTGGTGGTGATGGTATTCCTTGTACCAGATCACAGAAAACTCTATCAGGAGCAACCTAAGCCAGATCTCTATAGCTTATTGGATTACTGTCCAAATAAATTACAGATATAGTTAACTACATTTTTCTTCTAGGGACTAAGATCTTCCACATGGTGTTGTAAAATCGTTTTTTTCAGTAGCAGAACCTTTTCTTCACATGTTACCTCAAACCCATTTTGTAATTTGGTTATTTAGTTTGTTTTGCTTGTAGGTAAAATCTGCTAGTGATATATTATCTCAATGTTTATCAAATAAAGTTTTAATTATTCTTTTATTTTTGAAGGGTAGTTTTTTCCACATATAAATACTGGTTTGACAGCCTTTCTATTTAATCATTTTGAATATGCCATCCCAATGACATCTTGGCCTCCATGGTTTCTGATGAGAAGTCAGCCATTATATTTTTGAGGATGCCTTGTATATGATGAGTCACTTCTCTCTTGTAGCTTTTAAGATTTTTTCTTTGCCCTTCCTTTTTGACAGTTTGACTATGATGCACTCAGCTGTGACTCTCTGTGTTAATCCTAATTGGAGTTCGTTGAGCTTCTGGGATGTGTAGGTTAATGTTTTTCACCAAATTTCATAATTTTGGTGATGATGTCTTCAACGTTCTTTCTTTCTCACTTCTCTCCTCTCCTAGAATCTTATGCCTATGTTGGTGCTCTTGATGTTGTTCCATAGGTTCAAGTTGCTCTATTTATTTTTATTCATCTTTTTTTCTGTTTCTCAGACTGTATAATATCAATTGATGTATCTATATCTTGCTCACTCCTTTTTCGTGCTAGTTCAAACCTGCCGTTGAGCTCCTTTGTGAAAATTTTCTTTTTAGTGGTACTTCTCTTCATAATTTCGATACTTTTTAAAATAATTTTCATATCTTTATTGATATTCTCTACTTTGGAAGACATAGTTTTCATACTTTCTTTTAATTCTTTATACATGGTTTCCTTTAGTTCATTGAACATATTTAAAATGGCTGATTTAGATTCTTTGTTTACTAAGTTCAATATTCATGCTTCCAGAAAAAGTTTCTATTGATTGTAGGATGTTTTTCTGTGTATAGGCCATAATTATCTATTTTTTGCATTCTCATAATTTTTGTTAAAAACTGAACATTTTAAATAATATAATGAAGCAATTCTGGCAATGAGGTGTCCCTTACTACAGGTATGGCAAACATAAGTAATTACTGCTCATAGATGTTTAATGTCCTAATTACCCAGAATCTTCTATTATAACAGATTATATTGTAAAAGGGAATTAAGTTTCCTTATGCAATCAACTTTGCTAATATGCTGACCTTACAATAGGGAGATTATCCTGGATTAACTGAGTGGCCCAATGTAATTACAAGGTTGTGTAAAAGTGGAAGAGGAAATCAGAAGAGATAACCTAAGAGATGGTAGCATGACAAAAGACTGGGGCCACACAAGGAATGAAGGTGGAATCTAGAAACTGGAAAATGTAAGAAAAAAGATTCCATCCTAAGACATCCAGAAAGAACATATTCTTGCTGATAACTTGATTTTGGTCAGCTAAGACCCATTTTAGAATGGGTCTTTCCAGAACTATAAAATAATAAATTTGTGTTGCTTTCCAGAACTATAAAATAATAAATTTGTGTTGTCCTAAGCCACTAAGTTTGTGTGAATTAATAACATCAGCAGGCTGTTAATGTACTAGGATTTATTCTTGTTGCTAGTTTGTTTTTGTTGTTGTTTGTTTAATGACTTTACTGAACCAATTCTGTAGTCTGTATTTTTTGTCATGTACAGCAAATTCTCCGCTCAGTTAGCTTAGTAGTCAATGATAAAGTAGGGATTTCCTTAAATGCCATGAACCATTAAGTCTCCCAGTCTTTACCAAGAAGCTCTATGTATGTGTTGAGATATACCTTCAGTGCTCCAGCAGGCAGTTTACATTTCTGCCTTTGCCTTCATTTCCTACTTGTGCAAAACCACAAGTGAGAGATTAGGGCCTTCTCATGTCTTTCTTGAGTATGTGCAAAGCCTTGGACATATGCATGGCCTTCTAGATTCCCAAGAATATGTTGTAGGTTTTCCAAGGCCTATACGAAACCCTCATTCTCCAGTTTTTTTCTTTTGAATTCTTTTGTAACCTCTTATTAGCCCTAACTTCTTCTAAGGCAGCTGTTATGTTAAACACTCGCCTCTGATGTTTTTGACAAATGCCTTGGCAATAGAGTTTTTCAGAGTGATCTCTGAGTCTTGTCAAATAAATATAAACCTCGAGCATGAAGCTTTTCAGTGAGTTTCCAGACAGGTCAAATTGTAGTAATTCCCTGGGTGAAGCTTTTGGGGATCTCCAAATGCATCCTCCACTCCCACCCCACATTTGCTGCTAGGTTGCTGGTTTTCACAGATACTATAGCACTGGGGCTATTCATTTCCAAGGATATCATGAAGGCAAAGAGTGGGGGATATAACAAGAGCAAGTTAAAACACCATGAAGTTCACATTTCTTGTTGACATTCAACATTTTTCTTGAATAAGCACTTCTCAGTTATTGCAAATATTTAGTTAATTTCCAGTTTTGAAAATTTTGTTTGACATATTTTACCAGTGCTCTTGCAGCTGTTATAGGGAAGATTTTTTTTTTCTTGTCATTTCAGATGGCCTTGTCTTTTCTAATTTAGGTAGAGATTTTCTTGGTTCTAGGTATTGTAAATGATTTTTTATTGAAACCTAGGCATTTTGGGTGTTATGACACTATGGACCTTATTTAAATCTTTTTTCTCTCATGCTGTCAGGAAAAGAGGGGTACTTCCTCATTTCTTCTAGATGGGAATGGAATTCCAGATTCTCCACTTGGCCTCTATTAATATCCAGTGGTAGAGGCTCATTCTTACTGCTGAATGTAGGTAGGAGTTGATGCTGTTTCTTGTAAAGAAATAGATAGTTTTTATAGCCCTACATATTAGTAAAAACTTTCCCAGAAAGAACACTCCAGGCCCAGAATTCTACCAAACATTTAAAGAAGTAATAACATCAATTTTCCACAATCTACTCCAATAAAAGAACCAGAGGAAACACTTTCCTACCATTCTGTAATGTGAGCAGTACTCTGATACAAAAATAAAACAAAACAAAGTTTACAAGAAGACTACATCAATATATATTGTGAATATAGATACAAAAATCTTTACTAATATTTTAGCAAATCATATATATATGTGTGCATGTATATATATATGCTATATGTATTATATATGTACATACACACACAAATGATATGTTATGTTTATTTTATTTATTTGAGACAAGGTCTTGCCTTGTCACCCAGGCTGGAATGCAGTGGTATGAACACAGTTCACTGCAGCCTCAACCTCCTGGGGTCAAGTGATCTTCCTGCCTCCACCTTCTGAGTAGCTAAGACTACAGACATGTACCACCACACCCAGCTAATTGCTTTAAAATTTTTGGTAAGATGGGGTTTCACTTTGTTGCCGAGACTCGTCTTGAACTCCTTGGTTCAAACCGTCCTCCTGCCTTGGCCTCCCAAAATGCTGGGATTACAGGCATGAGCCACTGCCCCTGGCCCAATAATATTGTAGGTTATAACCACATGGGGTTTATCCCAGGCATGCAAGTTTGGTTTAATATTGGAAAACTGATCAGTAGCATTCATCATATTAACAGTCTAAAAAGTACAGTCTATATGATCATCTCATTTACTGCAGAAATAACATTATACAAAATCCAAATGTTCACGATAAAACCTCTCAACAAACTAGGAATAGAACGAAACTTCTTCTTGGTAAAGGGCACCTACAAAATACCTATAAGTACCATCATACTTAATGGTGAAAGACAGTGCTTCCCCTCAAGATTGAGATTAAGCCAAGGAAATCTTTTCTCAAAACTCCCATTTGAATTTTTACCATAGATGCTAACTAATGTAATAAGTCAAGTAAAAAAGGGAATACAGATTTTTTTAAGTAGAAAAACTATTTTGTACTTTTAACATGTTTTAGACAACATGATTGCATATGTATATAAAAAAGATACCAGAACTAAAAATTAGTTTAGCAGGGTTGAAGAATACAAGGTCAACATGCATAACTCAATTGCATTTCTATATACCGGCAACTAATAATCTGAAAGTTAATAATATAAAAATACCATTTACAACAGCATCGCAAAACCAGAAATACTTTGGGACAAGTTTGATAAAATATGTACTCTGAGAACAAAACAACATTGCTAAGAGACCTAATTAAAGAAGACCTAAATTGATTTGAGAGTCATATGGTTTCTTGCTAGGAAGCTTTTTTTTTTTTTTTTTTTTTTGGTAGCCGTTGACAAGCTGATTCTAAATTTTATGCACAGAAATTATAAAACATTAGTGAGATATATAAAAGAAAAACTAAGTAGGTAGAGAAATATACTACATACACTGGAAGGCTCAATGTTGTTAAGATATCATTTATTCCCAAATGTATCTATACTGTCAACACAACCTAGGTGAAAATATTAGCAGGTTATTTTGTTGAAATTTATAAGACTGCTAAAATTTATTTGTAAATTGTATGGATCTCTAACTGACAAAACAATTTTGAAAACAAGAACAAACTTCAAAGCCTTAAACTACCAGATTTCAAGACTTATTATAAAGCTACAATCAACACAGTGTGATATTGATGTAAAGAAAGACATGTAGAACAGTGGAACAGGAAAGAAAGTTGAGAATTAGATCTAGAAATAGTAAGATCAGATCAAATTATCAACCATGCAAATAAAAGAATCACTTGGGGCAGTGCTATAAAAGCACAGTCAAGTTGTACATTCCCAAAGTACTTTGGTATGTTTATTTTGCACATAAAATTGACACATGAATTTAATCTGCTTGTTTCTATGCAATATGTAGCCCTAATTTGCAACATGTCTTTTTAAAGAATCTTCAATTATGGCTTTAGTAGATATCCGGCCTGAGACAGTAAAGAGTGATACAAACTAATTCAAATTAATGATTTAAACCAATTCAAAGTATTGGCAATAATATTAAAATAAGCTTAGTTACAGAAGTATCTGACGACTGTTGTATTTTAAAATTTTGCTGAGACTTAGCATTTTTTCAAGAGATTAATTGCCTAAACGGTAATATTTATATCAAGTTAAAGATGTCAGTTTAGGCTTCCCCAATGAGAGTTAAATGCCAACTGAATAATTTTGAATCCTCTGTCTGGAATTGTGCTTAGCTAGTCAAACCAAAAAAGATTATGTTTCACTGTACATATAATTCAAATTGATAGCTTAATATGACTCTGGCTGATGAGCACCATTTCAATACTATCTCACTGTATATATGATAATTTCAGACAAGATATTATAATTTCTAAACACTATTCTAACTTTCTGAGATTAAGACTAAAGAATGTGAACAGCATTTTTATTTTCCACTAACTGTAATTTGGGGTCTCCATTGGGTCAGTTGGGTTATAATAATTACATCTGGTTTGCCACAATTGTGTAATCTTAAAACGTCTAAAATTTAAAGAATAGACAATAGAGTGAGTATCCTTAAAATGGGGAGTTGCTGTCTACCAGTTATATAGTATCAGTTACACAAGATGAATACATTCTGAACATCTGCTGTACGACATTGTGCCTACAGTTAACAATACTCTATTGTGCACTTAAAATGTGTCAAGGGGATAATCTCATGTTTAGTGTTCTTAACACACACACAGACACACAGGCACACACACACGCGCGCACACACACACACGGGGGGGAGGGAAGCATCTGTAACACCAAGAATGAGTCTCCAAAATAGAATCACCCTTTGTTTAGAGAGAAAAATGCTTTATGTAACTTCTTGCTAACTGGAATTGTCCTCTACCCAGTGATATATAAATTATGACCTGAATATTTAGAAAAAGTCTGATATCCAATATTCTTCCCCCTGTCCATACACAAGGTAGAAAATTACCTGGAAATTTTATTAGTATGTCTTTCACATTCAGAGATAGCATAAAAATCTTTGGCAGCTCATATGTCCTAACTTTAGATTTACATTTATTTATTAGAGTTAGCACTGAAGAACAAGTTAATTTACATCATCACACAGATATCTTTGATACCTGTCTCAGCTTCTGTGGCAGAAATTGACTTCCCATTAATATTGCCTGATAAAATACAGAATACCTTGTTAAATTGAATTTTAGCTATATGGTGAATATTTTAGCATAATTATATCCTGATTATCACAAGAAGCATATTTATACTATAAAATAGTTGTTTATCTCTGTCAATTTGGGTTGACGTCTTCTGAAGGATTAAGAGATGAATATAATGATTGAGTAGGTTCTACTTACCACTCTCTACTACCTAATAAATTTAGCCTGTGATATAATTGTGATCGTGTCTACAGTGAGATGGAGTAAAAAGGAAGACATATTTGAATAAGTTAACAAGAATGGAATTCAGAGAAATAAAGAAATTAAAAATATGAAAGAGAAATTAAATGATATGGAGAATATGGTATGCAGGTTGTACACTCATCAAATTGTAATGTCAGAAATAGATAATAGAAAGAGTAAGAAATAGGTGGTATTAAAAATATAAAGGCTGAGAATATTTCAGAAATTATGAAAGAAATAAATCCTCAGATTCAGGAAGTCCAGTGAACCCCACATAGAATATACAAAACTAAATTCACACCTAGACATATTATAATAAAACTACAGAAACCCAAAAACAAAGATATGTTCTAAGCAGCAAAAGGATATGTAATTATCTACAGAAGAATTACATTTAACCTCTTAGATGACATCTCAATAGGAACAGTAAAATCTAGAAGACACTGTAACATCTACACAGTGATAAAAAAATAAGGATTTGGGACAAGATGACTGACTAGAAGCAGCTAAGGTGCATGCCTCTCACAGAGAGAAACAAAAGGGGCAAGTAAATATAGCAAATTCAACTGAAAAATCCAGTTACTCACATTGGGACTAATCAAGGAAACTACTCGACCCACAGAGAAAGGAGAAAAGCAAGACAGGACAACAGCCCACCTGGGAGTGACACAGAGCCAGGAGAACCTCCCCAACCCAGGGAAGCCATGAGTGAATGATTGACCCCGGGAAACCACGCTTCTGTCACTGATCTTTGCAACCCTTTGGTTGGGAGACCCTCTTATGAAAACACCCCACCAGGACCTTCAGTCTGACACTCAGTGTGAAATCTCGGCAGAGCAGCTACTCAGGCATGCATGGAGGCCCAGGAGCTTTACATACTCCAGCTCTGGGCTTACTGGCAAAAGTGACTACAACTCAGACAAGGCAGGGGGTTGAGCCTCCACACATACCTCTAGGAAGGGGGCTGAGTAGCAATGGTCTGTGGGCCCCACTTCCACTGAGCCTCACAGGATAAGACCCACTGGCTTGGAATTCCAGCCAGTGTTGCCCATACCTGGGACAGAGTTCCCAGGGGAAGGGGAAGGCCACCATCTTTGTTGTTTGGGTAACTCAGCCATTCCAGCCTGCAGGCCTTGGAGAGTCCAACCAGGAGCAGAAGGGATCCCTAAGCACAGCACAGCTGCTCTACCAAAACGTGGCCAAACTGCTTCTTTAATCAGGTCTCTGATCCGTTCCTCCTCACTGGGCAGGACTTGCAATCTGGTCTTCCAGCCACTCCCACTGGTGTTCTCTGACTGATAGAGATTGGAATCCTCCCGGGGAAGAGTTTCCTGGAGGAAGGGGTGGACTGCCATCTTTGCTGTTTGAGCAACTAAGCTGTTTCAACCAACAGCCTCGGGAGAGTTCAAAGCAAAAGAGGGTGGAAGCAGTATTCTGGCACAGCACACCTGCCCTATAAAAGCATGGCCAGACTACTTCTTCAAGCAGGTATCCTATCCCATTCCTCATGACTGGGTGAGACCCCTAAATAGCATATCCAACCACCTCCTACAGGTGCATTTGGGCTGGCAACAGTTCTGTACCTCCCTGGGACAGAGCTCCCAGAGCAGGGGGCAGACTGCCATCTTTGCTGTTTCACATCCAAAGGTCAGCAACCTCATAGACTGAAGGTAGATAAGCCCACACAAATGAGAAAGAATTAGTGTAAGAATGCTAAAAATTCAAAAAGCCAGAGTGCCCTATTTCTTCCAAATGACTGCACCACCTGTCCAGCAAGGGTTCAGACCAGCTGAGGCTGAGATGGCTGAAATGACAGAAGTAGAAATCAGAATATGAATAGGAACAAAGTTCACTGAGCTAAAGGAGTACATTGTAACTCAATGCATACAAGCTAAAAATCATGATAAAACACAGCAGGGGCTGACAGACAAGATAGCCATGATAGAGAAGAATGTGACTGACCTGATAGAGCTGAAAAACACATTGGAAGAATGTCATAGTGCAATCATAAGTATTAACAGCAGGCTAGATCAAACAGTGGAAAGAATCTCAGAGTTTGAAGACTACATTTCTGAAATAAGACAGGCAAACAAGTACAGAGAAAACAGAATTAAAAGAAATAAAGAAAACCTCTTAGAAATAAGGAATTATGAAAAGAGTCTGAATATAAATAAAACTCATTGGTGTACCTGAAAGAGATTGGAGAAATGGAACCAATTTGGGAAACATATTTCAGGTTTTATGCATGAAAACCTCCCCAGCCAAGGAAGACAGGCCAACATCGAAATTCAGGAAATGCAGAGAACCCCAGTAAAATACTCTATGAGATTATCATCCCCAAGACATATAATTTTCAGGTTTTCCAAAGTTGAAATGAAAAAAAAAATGTTAAAGGCAGCTAGAGAGAAATGCCAGGTTACCTATTAAGGGAAGCCCATCAGAAGAACAATGTACCTCTCAGCTGAAGCCCTATAAACCAGAAGAGATTAGAGGCCAATATTTAACATTCTTAAAGGAAAGAAATTCCAATGCTGAATTTTGTAGCCAGCCAAACCAAACTTCATAAGCAAAGGAGAAATGAGATATTTTTTCACAGAAAAGCAAATGCTGAGACCTGCCTTACAAGAACTTCTGAAAGAAGCACTAAATATGAAAAAGAAAGACTGTTACCAGCCACTACAAAAACACAATGTACTTCAGACCAGTGACACTATAAAGCCACCATATAAAAAGTCTGCAAAATAACCAGCTAACATGATGACAGGATCAAATCCACACATATCAACACTGACCTTAAATATAAATGGGCTAAATGCCCCAATTAAAATACACAGAGTGACAAGCTGGATAAAGAACCAAGACCCATTTGTATGCTATCTTCAAGAGACCCATCTCAGATGCAATGACACACATAGGCTCAAAATAAAGGGATGGAGGAAAATCTACCAAGCAAATGAAAAACAGAAAAAAATCAAGGGTTGCAATCCTGGTTTCTGACAAAACACAATTTAAACCAACAAAGATCAAAAAAGCCAAATAAGGGCATTACATAATGGTAAAGGGTTCAATTCAACAAGAAGAGCTAACAATCTTAAATATATATGCACCCAACACAGGAACACCCAGTGAAGGGGTGGCCTGCCCCTCCACACCTGTGGGCATTTCTCGTTAGGTGGAACAAGAGACTTGAGAAAAGAAATGAGACACAGAGACAAAGTATAGAGAAAGAAAAAGTGGGCCCAGGGGACGGGCGCTCAGCATACAGAAGACCCACAATGGCACCGGTATCTGAGTTCCCTCAGTATTTATTGATGATTATCTTTGCCATCTTAGAAAAAGGGAAGTGGCAGGATAATAGGATCATCGTAGGGAGAAGGTCAGCAGTAAGACATATGAATAAAGTTCTCTGTGACACGAATAAGTTTAAGGAAAAGTGCTGGGCCTTGATATGCATATGTAAACATCTCCATAAACCATTTTAGTGCATAAAGAGCAGCATTGCCCTAGCAAGTCCCACCTTTCGCCCTAAGGCGGTTTTCTCCTTTCTCAGTAAACAGAACATACAATCGGGTTTTACACCCAGATGTTCCATTGCCCAGGGACGGGCAGGAGACAGATGCTTTTCTCTATCTCAACTGCCAAGAGGCCTTCTTTCCTCTTGTACTAGTCTTCCTCAGCACAGACCTTTCACGGGTGTCAGGCTGGGGGATGATCAGGTCTTTCCCTTCCCATGAGGCCATATTTCAGACTATCACATGGGGAGAAACCTTGGACAATACCTAGCTTTCCTAGGCAGAGGTCCCTGCAACCTTTGGCAGTGTACGTGTCCCTGGGTACTTGAGATTAAGAGAATGGTAATGACTTTTCACAAGCATACTGCCTTCAGGCACTTGTTTAAAAAAGCACACCCTGCACAGCCCAAAATCCATTAAACCTTGAGTCACCACAGCACATGTCTCTTGCAAGGACAAGGTTGGGGGTAGGGTCACAGATTAACAGCATCTCAAATACAGAACAAGATGGAGTCTCTTATGTTTACTTCTTTCTACATAGACACGGTAACAGTCTGATCTCTCTTTCTTTTCCCCATACCCAGATTCATAAAACAAGTTGTTAGAGGCCTTCAAAAAGACTTAGACTTCCACGCAGTAATAATGGGAGACTTTAACACTTCATTCACAATACTAGGCAGATCATCGAGACAGGAAGTTAACAAAGATATTTGAGACTGAAGCCCAGCTCTAGATCAAGTGAACCTCATAGATATTGACAAAACCCTCCACCCTAGACAAGATAATATACATTCTTCTCATCAACATAGAATCACATGGTGGGAAGTAAAGCACTCATCATCAAATGCAAAGGAACTGAATCATAGCAAACAGTCTCTCTGACCACAGCACAATCAAATTGGAACTCAAGACTAAGGCATTCACTGAAAACCATGCAATCACATGGAAATTGAATAACCTGCTCCTGAATGACTTCTGGGTAAATAATGAAATTAAGGCAGAAATCAAGAAGTCCTTTTAAACTAATGAGAACAAAGAGACAATGTAGCAGAATCTCTGGGATGCAGCTAAAGCAGTGTTAAAAGGGAAATTTATAGCACTAACGGCCCACATCAATAAGTTAGAAAGATCTCAAATTGACACCCTAACATGACAACTAAAAGAACTAGAGACCGAAGAGAAAACAAACCCCAGAGCTAGCAAAAGGCAAGAAATAACCAAGCTCAGAGCAGAACTGAAGGAGATAAAGATATGAAAAACCCTCCAAAAAATCAACAAATCCAGCAGCCGGTTTTTTGAAAAAAATCAGTAAAATATATAGACTGCTAGCTAGACTAATATAGACAAAAAAGAGAAGATTCTAATAAACACAATCAGAAATGTTAAGAAGGATACCACCACTGACCCCAGAGAAATACAAACAACCATCAGAGAATACTATAAACACCTCCATGCAAATAAGCTGGAAAATCTAGAAGAAATGGTTAAATTCTTGGACACATACACCCTCCCAAGACTGAACCAGGGAGAAGTTAAATACCTGAATAGACAAATAACAAGTTCTATAATTGAGGCAGTAATAAATAGCCTACCAATCAAAAAAAGCCCAGGACCAGATGGATTTACAGCTGAATTCTACCAGAGGTACAAAGAGGAGCTGATAACACTTCTTTTGAAACTCTTCCAAACAACTGCAAAGGAAGGACTCCTCCTTAATTCATTTTATGAGGACAGCATCATCCTAACACCAAAACCTGGCAGAGCTACAACAACAACAACAACAACAACAACAACAACAACAACAACAAAATCTTCAGGTCAATATCCCTGATGAACATTGATGCAAAAATTCTAAATATAATACTGGCAAACCAAATACAGCAGCACATCTAAAAGCTTATCCACAATCAAGTCAGCTTCTTCCCTGGGATGCAAGGCTGGTTCAACATACACAAATCAGTAAATGTAATTCATCCCATAAACAGAACTAAAGACAAAAACCACATGATTATCTCAATAGATGCAGACAAAGCCTTTGATAAAATTCAACATCCTTTCATGTTAAAAATTCTCAATAAACTAGGTAATGAAGGAACATACCTCAAAATAGTAAGAGCCATTTATGACAAACCCACAGCCAGTATCATACTGAATGTGCTAAGGCTGGAAGCATTCCCCTTGAAAACTAACAGAAGACAAGGATGCCCTTTCTCACCATTCTTATTCAATGTAGTACTGGAAGTTCTGGCCAGTGTGATCAGGCAAGAGAAAGAAATAAAATGTATTCAAATAGGAAGAGAGGAAGTCAAATACTCTTTATTTGTGACGACTTGATTCTATATCTAGAAAACCCCATTGACTCAGCCCAAAAGCTTCCCCAGCTGATAAGCAACTTCAGCAAAGTCTCAGGATACAAAATCAATGTGCAGAAATCACAAACATTCCTATACACCAACAGCCTAGCAGAGAGCCAAATCATGAATGAACTCCTATTCACAATTGCCACAAAGAGAATACAATACCTAGGAATATAGCTAACAAGCGAGGTTAAGGATGTCTTCAAGGGGGACTACAAACAACTGTTCAAGGAAATCAGAGAGGACACAAGAAGACTGAAAAACATTCCATGTTTATGAGTAGGTAGAATCGATGTTGTGAAAATGGCCATACTGCCCAAAGCAATATAAAGACTCAATGCTATTCCCATTAAACTACCATTGACATTCTTCACATAATTAGAAAAAGACTATTTTAAAATTCTTATGGAACCAAAAAAGAACTTGTATAGCCAGGACAATCCTAAACAAAAAGAACAAAGCTGGAGGCATCACACTACCTGACTTCAAACAATACTATAAGGCTACAGTAACCAAAACATCATGGTACTGGTACAAAAACAGGCACATAGACTAATGGAACAGAATCAAGAACTCAGAGATAAAACCACACATCTACAACCATCTGATCTTCAACAAACCTTTGACAAAAACAAACAATGGGGAAAAGATTACCTATTTAACAAATGATGCTGGAAGAACTGGCTATTCATATACATAAAATTGAAATTGGACCCCTTCCTTACACCTTGTGCAAAAACTAACTCAAGATGGATTAAAGAATTAAATGTAAAACCAAAAACTATAAAAACCCTAGAAGAAAATCTAGTCAATACTATTTAGGACATAGGCATGGGCAAAGATTTTTATGATGAAATCACCAAAAGCAATTGCAACAAAAGCAAAAATTGACAAATGGGATCTAATTAAAGAGCTTCTGCACAGAAAAAGAAACTATCATCAGAGTGAACAGACATCTTACAGAATGGGAGAAAATTTTTGCAATCTATCCATCTGTCAAAGGTCTAATATCCAGAATCTACAAGGAACTTAAACAAATTTTATGAGAAAAAATCAAACAATCCCATTGAAAAGTGGGCAAAAGACATGAACAGAGAATTTTGAGAAGAAGACATACATACAACCAACAAACACGTGAAAATAAGCTCAACATCACTGATCATTAGAGAAATGCAAATCAAAACCACAATGAGATACCATCTTATGCCAGTCAGAATGGTGATTATTAAAAAGTCAAGAAACTATAGATGCTGGTGAGGTTGTGGAGGAATAGGAATGTTTTTACACTGTTGGTGGGAATGTAAACTAGTTAAACCATTGTGGAAGACAGCGTGGTGATTCCTCAAAAGATTTAGAACCAGAAATACCATTTGACCCAGCAATCCCATTACTGAGTATATACCCCAAGGAATATAAATCATTATATTATAAAGATACATGCACGCATCTGTTCATTGAAGCACTGTTCACAATAGCAAATATGTGAAATTAACTCAAATGCCCATCAATGATAGACTGTATAAAGACAATATGGTACACATACACCATGGAATACTATGCAGTCATAAAAAGGAACAAGATTATGTCTTTTGCAGGGGCAAGGATGAAGCTAGAAACCATTATCCTCAGCAAAGTAATGCAGGAACAGAAAAACAAGCACCACATATTCTCAGTGATAAATGGCAGCCGAACAATGAGAACACAAGGACAAAGGGAGGGGAACAGCACACACTGGGGTCTGTCAGGGGAGAGCAGGGGGCGGGGAGAGCATTAGGAAAAAAAGCTATTGTATGTCGTGCTTAATACCTAGGTGATGGGTTGATAGGTGCAGCAAACCACCATAGTACACATTTACTTATGTAACAAACCTGCATATCCTGCACATATACCCTGGAATGTAAAAGATACAATAAAATAAAAAAAAATACAAAAAGTAGAACTATCATGCAATTCAGCAATTCCTTTACTGGGTATATATCCAAAGGCAATGGAATCACTATATTGAAGGGATATCAGCACTCCCATGTTCACTGCAGCATTATTCACAATAGTCAAATATGGAATCAAGCTAAGTGTTCATCAATGGATTAATAGATGAATATTATGTGGCATTTATACACAAGGGAATACTATGCAACCTTAAAAAAGAAGAAAATCCTGCCATTTGTGACCACATAGGTGAACCTGGAGGACATTGTGCTAAGTGAAATAGGCCAGGCAGAGAAAGAGAAGTGCCACGTGATTTTACTTACATGTGGAATTTAAAAGAGTTGAGTTGATAGAAGTAGAAAATCGACTGATGATTTCCAAGAACTGGGAAGATGTTGGTCAAATATTACAAAATTTCAGTTAGATAGGAAGAATAAATTCAACAGATCTATTGTACAACATGGTGACTATAGTTAACTAAACTATACTATATAATAACTATAGTTAACTATTGAAAATTGCTAAGAGCATAGATTTAAGTGCTATCACCACAAAAAATGATAAGTATGTGAGGTAATGCATATGTTAACTAGGTTGATTAAGCCATTACATGTATAAATATGTCAAAACATATTGTATATGATAAGTATATATAATTTTTATTTATCAATTAAGGAGCAAATAGGTAACAATGGAGTATTAATATACACAACAATTGGGATTGATCTCAAGGATGGATTACGTTGAGTGAAAAAAGCCAATCTCAAAAGATTACACACTGTATATTCCATTCATATAACATACTCGAATTGACAAACGTATAGAAATGTAGAATGGATTAGAAGTTATTAGGGCTTAGGGATGTTGGATTCTAGAGAGTAGATGTGGCTGTAAAGGGGTAATTTAATAGTTTTGTATTTTAAGACAGTGGTGGTTATTAAAATCTACATATGTGATAATATGAACTATACATATTATATATGTGTAGAACATAGAACTATACACAAACATTGTGTCAATGCTCATTTCTTGGTTTTGATATTGTGCCATAATTATGTAAGATGTTACCAGTTGGGTAAACTTGAAGAAGGTTGTAAAGGATCTCTCTGTATTATCTTTGCAAATTTCACTCTATCTGTAATTATTTCAAAGTAAAGTTTTTAGACCTAATGAATGAAGAAACTATACACACAAAAATAATAAACAGAAGGCTCGTGAAATTATATTGACATCAGACAAAGCTGGCTTTAAGGCAGAAAAACACATAATAAAATTAAAACCTTATAAATAATGCTAAATTAAACAACTGACTCAGAATCTGTATCAATTCTGGATATTTATAAACCAGAGAATATAGCTTCAAAATATATAAAACAGAAACCATCAGACTTATAAGACTTACAAGAAGAAACTGATACATTGACATTCATATTTTAGAATTTTAACGTAATTCCTCTCCGTAATTGCTAGATGAAGCAAACCAATACTAAAGAAAGATAGAGATAAATTAAACAATATAGCAAGGTTTATCTGATAAATGCATGTAAAATAAGACACTGAACAAAAATATAAGTACATATTAATTCTAGACTAAACAGAACACTTTTTAAAAGTAAACACATACTATAACACAGAGCAAATATTACCAAAGAGTCATTACCCTCTTTATCACTTTGTCTTCCCACAATACAAGTAAATTAGTCATCAACAACAAAAGATAACCCCCAATGCTCGAAATACTTGGCCATTCAAAGAATAGTTTATAAATAACTTGTGGGTCAAGGGAGAATTCATATGGGAAATTAGAAAAGGTTTGGAATGAGAATGAAAGCAGTACACGTCAAAACTTGTGGGATGCAGCTAGAGTGATATTTAAAGTGAAATTTTGAAGACATAAGTGTTTGTATTAACAAAGAAGACTGAAAGTAGTAAGCTAAGTAAATAATTCAAGAAATTAAAAAAGAACCAAATAGAAGTAAAAGAAAGGAAACAATAAGATCAACAATCAACAAAACCAAAAGCTGATTTTTGACAAAAAAAGTTAATGAGAGAGAGAGAGAGAGAGAAAGATCACAAATGAATAATTATGGGAATGAACAGGGAATGTTAAGTACAGGATAATAGCTTTTAAAAATTCACTTTTAAAAAAGGAGCACTGTGCACAATGTTGTTAAACAATACATTTAAACTTACATCAAAAGAACAATATTCTGACTTACCAACAAAAATTAAAATAAAAGAATAAAAAAAATATGGGGGTGGGGGAAGATGGAAGGTCAGTGGAAGAATCGGGAAAGGGAAGAAAAAGAAAAGAAGAGAGGTTTGGGTGTAACCTATAGTACAGTAGGACAGACAGTGCCGAACAGAATTTAATAGGACTTGAAAAGATACAACATAATACAACAGAATTCACTATTCTCTCTCTCCCTCCCTCTCTCTCTCTCTGTCTCCCTTTCTCTCTGGTCTCTGAAACATCACTAAAAGTTTCTTACTAAGGAATCTTCTAAATGGTGAAACTTTGGGATCACTGAGTGTTATTACTTCAGTAAAGTGAAGTACAAAACATTTATTAGTTTAACTATGATAAAATTTCAGACAAAACTAACTTTGCAAAGTAATGGATACATTATACTACAAGACTGAGTTGTTTAACGGTCAAAACTGTGAATCTACTACAGATCTCATCACATTCTGTCAGATGAAAACCAACAGAGGATTGAAAGTGTTTACTGAAGGCTTCCAAAGGACCTGGAAGGGCCCTTTGAGATTTCGCCCCATCCCATCACTCTAACCTGTCTCTTGATTCCTCCATCCAATCCGTCAACAAGTCCAGTATGTCCAGTTCATAAATACATTCCAAAACCATCCACTTTACCTCCAATGGGCCAAGATTATACTTATGCGCCTTCATCTCTCACCTGCAATGGCCTCCTAACTAGTTGTTCTTCTTTCACTACTGACCTTTATAGTCTATTCCTCACCCAACTGCAAGTGTGAAATATTTTAAATGTTAATCAGATCATGTTACTCACATACTCTAAACTTTGTAAGAACCTTCCACTACACTAATAATAACATCCAAACTTGCTACCCCAGACTTCAAGGCACATTCATGATCTGGCCTCTATTTATCACTGTAGTCTCATGTTGTGGCCTCACCTCAAATGTTACATTCCCAAAGAAGCCTTTTATTTTCTTCTTGTTTTAGGCAGTACTCTCTCCCTACAAGTACTCTTTATCACTGTATCCTGGTTAAATTCCTCATAGAATTTACTATGATCTGAAAGTAGTACACACCCACACACAGTCACTCCTTGCTCCCACTAGATTTCTTGTCCTGAGATCATGCATCTTGTCCACTACACTTTAACAAGCCACCCAGAAACTCCAAACACTACTATCCCTCAGAGTTGGCCCAAATTTATCTAACTACAAATTAGAATTTGTTCATATAGTGCTCGCTTCGGCAGCACATATACTAGAATTTGTTCATATAGCTGAACATTCAAATGTAAAATTTAGCAAATTCTGTTCAGTCTACAAAACTTATAACAAAGAAGATGAAAATATCTTAACTGCTAAATATGCGCACCTTGCACACACCACTAATAAAATGAGAGTGATCTGTTTGCCTGTAATATTGAGGTTTTCATAATGAAAGGTTGTGGTCACTTTTCAATTTTCTCAAAACATGAAGAAGCACCTAATGGGATTTTTGACTACACATAAATGGAAGTACATAGCATCCTCAGACACATGTCTACAAGAGGGCTATTATTGTTGCCAGTCACAGAAAATATCTAAACTGTTGGTCTGCCATAAATCCTATTTTCAAAACATGAGATAAGAAGAATGTCATTCTCTTATTTGAAAATATATTGAAGATGGGAAAGGAGAAAAGGATTAGAGTAAAAGAGAAATTTTTATGCTGTTCCTCTAAAACTGAAGATCTTTGAAGAACCTTTAAGAAGTTTGTCAAAAAAAAAAAAAATGCTGGAGACTTGGTGAAGTTGTAAGGATAGATTTTAAAATATTTGGCAATATACTATTGCAATAGGGAAAAGCATCCAGCATAAACTGAACACAACTTCAGTTTGTGGAGAGGTACCTGGGTATTAATGAAGAAAAAATGAAAAGTAGAGAGGAAATGGTAGGGACTTGAGCAGAGTACGGGAAAAGGAAAATTATAAAAAGCAAGAAGGGAGGTTTGAGGTGCCTACTGAAGCAGATATATCTTAGATCACAACATCCAAGTCCTTTCAAATATCTGGAAAACCTTCCCAAGAATGGTGGGTACAAAAAAGCTGAGACCGTGAAGACTACAATAAAAACAACTCTTCAATGCCATGACACTGAAGAATATCTACTAGCATCAACACCATCCAGGAAAATGACCTCACCAAATGAGTGAAGTAAGCCACCAGGGACCATCTTAAAGAAAAAGAGATATGTGACCTTTCAGACAGAAAATTCAAAATAGCCATGTTAAGAAAACTCAAAGAAATTCAAGATAACACAGAGAAGGGATTTAGAATTGTATCAGATAAATTTAACAAAGGGATTGAAGTAATTAAAAAGAAGCAGAAATTCTACAGCTGAAAAATGCATCTGGCATAGTGAAGAATGCATCATAATCCTTTAATGGCAGAATTGATCAAGCAGAAGAAATAATTAGCAAACTTAAAGACAGGCTGTTTGAAAACTCACAGTCAGAGGAGACAAAGTAAAAAGTAATAAAAACAATGGAGCACACCTATGAGATTTAAAAAATAGCTTTGGAAGAAAAAAATCTAAGAGTTATTGACCTCAAAGAGATAGAGAAAGAGATAGGGATAGAAAGTTTATCCCAAGGGATACTAATAGAGAACTTCCCTAACCTAAAGAAAGATATCAATATCCAAATACAAGGCTATAGAACACAAAGCAGGTTTAACCAAAAAAAGACTAACTCAAGGCATTTTATAATCAAATTCCTAAATATCAAGGATACAGAAAGGACCCTAAAAACACCAAGAGAAAAGCAACAAATTACATACAACGGAGCTCCAATACATCTGACAGCAGACATCTCAGTGGAAACTTTACAGACCAGGATAGAGTAGTGTGACATATTTAAAGTGCTGAAGGAAAAAAAAAAATCTATTATCCTAGAATAGTATATCCAGTGAAAATATTCTTCGAACACAAAGGAGAAATACTTTCCCAGCAAACAAACAAACAAACAAACAAAAACTTGAAGTACTTCATGAAGACCCAGACTTGTCCCACAAAATGTTAAATAGATTTCTTCAATCTGAAAGAAAAGGGTGTTAACAAGCAATAAAATATCTGAAGGCAAAACACTCATTGGTAATAGAAAGTACACAGACAAACACAGAATATTATAATACTATAGTTGTATAAGCTACTTATATCTTGAGTACAAAAACTAAAATATGAACCTATCAAAAATTATAACTAAAACATCTTTTCAAAACATGGACAGTATAATAAGATATAAATTGAAACAAGAAAAAGTTTAAAAGTAAAGGGGGAATGAAGTTAAAGTGTACAGTTTTCATTAATTTTCTCTTTGCTTGTTAGTATGTTTATTTGTCTTGCAATCACTGTTGTCATCACTTTAAAATAATGGGTTATAAGATGTTATTTGCAAGCATTATAGTAACCCCAAATCAAAAAACCTACAACATACACCCAAAAATTAAAAGGAAAGAATTAAAACATACCACCAGAGAAAATCACTTTCACAAAAAGGAAGACAGGAAGGAAGAGAAGACCACAAAACAACCAGAAAACAAATAACCAAATGGCAGAAGTCCTTACTCATCAATAATAACATTGAATGGAAATGGACTAAATCTCCAGTGAAAAGATAGAATGGCTCAATGGATTATGAAAACAAGACCCAGCGATCTGTTGCCTACAAAACACACAGTTCACCTATAAGGACATGCATAGACTGAAAATAAAGGGATGGAAAAAGATATTCCATGCCAATGGAAACAAACAAACAAACAAAAACAGGAGTAACTATACTTATTTATATCAGAATAAATAGATTTCAAGACCAAAACTATAGAAGGGACAAAGAAGAACATTAAATAATGATAAAGGGGCCAATTCAGAAAGAGGATATAACAATTGCAAATACATACGCACCCAACACTGGTGCACCTAGATATATAAAGAAAATATTAATAGAGCTAAAGGGAGTGATCGATTCCAATAAATTAATAGCTGGGGACTTCAGTGCCCCACTTTCAGCTTTGGACAGATTATCCTGACAGAAAATCAACAAAGAAACATCAGACTTAATCTGCACTATAGACCAAATGAACCTAATAGATACTTACAGAACACTTCATCCAATGGATGAGGAATGCACATTCTTCTCTTCAGCACATGGATCATTCTCAAAGACAGATCATATGTTAGGCCATGAAACAAGTCTTAAAACATTCAAAGTAATTGAAATCATATCAAGGGTCTTCTCTGATCATAATGAAACAAAATAAAAAGTCAAAAACAAGAGGAACTATGGAAACTATACAAACACATGGAAATTAAACAACATGCTGCTGAATGATCAGTAGATCAATGAATAAATTAAGAAGGAAATTGAAAAAATTCTTGAAATAAATCACAATGGAAACAACATGCCAAACCTATGGGATACAGCAAAAGCACTACCAAGAGGAAAGTTTATAGCTATAAACGCCTACATCAAAAAAGTAGAAAAACTTCCAATAAGCTACCTGACAATTCATCTTAAAAAAGGTGAAAAGCAAGAGCAAACTTAGCCTAAAATTAGTAGAAGAAAATAAATAATAAAGATCAGAGCAGAAATAAATGAAACTGAAATGAAAAAAAACAAAACACCAATAAAAGGAAAAGTTGGTTTTTCAAAAAGATTTTTTAAAATTGACAAAGCTTTAGCCACACTGAGAAGAAAAGAGAGGATACCAAAATAAATAAAATCAGAACTAAAACGGTAGACATTACAACTGATCCTGTAGAAGCTCAAAGGATCATTAGAGACTACTATGAAAAACTATATGCCAATAATTTGGAAAACCTAGAATAAATGGATGCATTCCTAGACATATACAACTTAGCCATATGGAACCATGAAGAAATCCAAAACCTGAGTAGATCAATAACAAGCAATGAGAGCAAAATTATAATAATAAAAAAAACTTACAGCAAAGAAAAGCCAGTGACCCCATGACTTCACTACTGAATTCTACCAAACATTTAAAGAAGAACTAATACCAATTCTAATTAAACTATTTCAAAAAGTAGAGGAGGATGGAATAGTTCCAAACTGATTTTATGAGGTCACTGTATGAGGTCATTACCCTGATACCAAAACCAGATGACACATTAAAAAAAAAAACACAAAACTACAGTCCAATAACCCTGAAAAATATTGATGCAAAAATCCTCAACAAAATACTAGCAAACCAAATTCAGCAACACATTAAAAATATGATTCATCATGACCAAATGGAATTTAACTCTGGGATGTGAGGATGTTTCAGCATATGCAAACCAGTCATTGTGATGCACCATATCAACAGAATGATGGATAAATCCATATGATCAATTTAATTGATGCTGAATAAGCATTTGATAAAATTCAACATCTCTCCATGGAAAGAAACTAAAAAAACTGAGTATAGAAGGAGCATACCTCAACACAACGAAAATCATAAAAACCATAGATGACAGACTCACAGCTAGTATCACACTGAATGGGGAAAAACTGAAAGCCTTTCCTTTAAGATCTGGAGCAAGACAAGGATGCCCACTTTTACCACTGTTATTCAACATAGTACTGGATGTCTTAGCTAAAGCAATCAGACGAGAGAAAGATATAAAGTGCATCCAAATTGGAAAGGAATAAGTCAAATTATCTTTGTTTACAGATGATAAGATCCTATATTTGGCAAAACCTAAAGACTCCACCAGAAAACTCTTAGAACCGATAAATAAATTCAGTAAAGTTGCAGGATACAAAATCAACATACAAAAGTTAGTAGCATTTCTATATGCCAACAGTGAACAGACTGAAGAGGAAATCATGAAACCAGTCGCATTTAAAAGAGCTATAAATAAAATAAAACACCTAGGAATTCACCTAACCACGTAACCAAAGAAGTGAAAGATCTCTACAGTGAAATCCACAAAACATTGATGTGACAAATTGAAAAGGACACAAAAAAATGGAAACATATTCCATGATCATGGATTAGAAAAATCAATGTTACTAAAATGTCCATACTACCCAAAGCAATCTGCAGATTCACTGTAACCCCTATCAAAATACCAATGGTGTTCTTCACGGGAATAGAAAAAAAATTCCTAAAATGTATATGGAACCACAAAAAATCCAGCATAACCAATGCCATCCTGAGCAAACTTAACAAAACTGCAGGAGTCACATTACCTGACTTCAAATTACACTACGGAGTGATAGTAACCAAAACAGCACGGTACTGGTATTTAAACAGACACATAGACCACTGGAATAAAACAGAGAGCTCAGAAATACGTCCATACTTCTACAGGGAACTCATTTTTGACAAAGATGCCTAGAACCTACATTGGAGAAAGTATAGTCTTTTTAATAAATGGTGTTGGGAGAACTAGATATGCATATACAGAAGAATGAAACTAGACTCCTATCTCTCACCATATAGAGAAATCAAATGAAAATGGATTACAGACTTAAATCTAATACCTCAAACTATGTAACTACTAACAGGGAACATTGGGGAAACTCTCCAGGACATTGGTCTGGGCAAGTAATAATTCTTGAGTAATAACTCACAAGTGCAGGCAACCAAAGCAAAAATGGACAAATACGATCACATCTAGTTAAATTGTTTCTGCACAGCAAATGATACAATCAACGAAGTGAAGAGACAGCCCACAGAATGGGAGAAAATATTTATAAACTGTCTTATCTGACAAAGGATTAGTAAGCAGAATACCTAAGGAGTTCAAACACCTTAATAGAAAAAAGTCTAATAATCTGATTTAAAAATGGATGAAAGATCTGAATAGACATTTCTCAAAAGGAGACATGCAAATGGCAATAGCTGCTGCCTACTTTAGATAGAGAGTGTGCTTGTGAGTTTGCCCCAGTTCCTATGTCATTGAGTCTGCAAAATATATTTACATTTCCTTTTTGGCCCCTGTGTGTATTTGAGTTTAGAACCCTGCTTATAAGATCATAAGATATAACTCTATCAGTCTGTGATAGAGTCAGTTCAATATTTTGTACAACATTCCAGATTCCATAAACTTTTTTCCTTAGCCTCTACCCATTTCCAGATGAGGGTATCTTTGTTCTTATTTCAGCTTTTGAAATACTCTCATCAGAACTTCCTGCTTCCATTCTGAGTCTGTTCCTACCACCATTACTATTCTGCCACTCCCAACCCCTGAATTATAAGGTAACAAATGGTTTTATTTAGTAATCAGGCTTTTATTATTTCTTTTAACTTGACACACGAAATTGTATAAAAGCCTGATTACTAAGCTAAAAAAAAAAAAAAATCCTGATATGCTGCCTTAATATTGGGAACCCCTGCCCTAAACAATCTTTACTTAATAATAATTCTTATTGCCCTAAACAATTCTTTACTTAATAATATGCAGTGAATTGTTTCTGAGTTATTCAGCTGAATTTTTTTACCTGCTTAAAACCCCATAACTCTAAATTATTGACCACAGTTTAAAAGGCCCTTTATTTCTCACTAGTCCTCCTTATACAGTGTCCACTGTTCAATTGCTTATACAAGGCATCCCTTTATTGTCCTTAAGGTAACAATTTCAGGTTGTCCCTGATACCTTCATATCTCCAAACTAGGAGTACTCTTTCTATAACAATTTTCAGGATGACCCTGCCATATGTACTTAGGAAGGAGGAGGGCAAAACCTCCATTTACCAAAATAATATGTGCAAACTATCCCCACCCTCCTTAACTGTGAGTATATTGTAAGTAGAGAGTTCAATTCTTTCTGTACCTTTCAGGCTACAAAGGCTTTTATTAATTTTGAAATGTTGACTCCAGACAATTATGGAGTAATTGCAAATGGCCTATAGATGACCTCTGGCCTCAGAGTCATTCAAGATTCTCAGGGAGATAGGATTTATCTCAGCTGGGATATACCCCCTTGCCTTGTTGTACCTCCCAATCCTTCACACACACACTGTTCCCTACTCCATCAGTCTGCAACCACACCCCACTCTTGGCTTCGTGATAAAGGCATAGGCTATGACATCAAACAAACCTGGGCTTGAACCCAGGTCACAAAACTTAACACATATGTTGAACAAGTATTTGTTTTTGTTATATCTCAGATGCCTCATCTTTAGAATTATAGGCATCTTAGTAACAATATTATAAATGGGACATATATGCAAAATGCCTGGCAGAGACAAACTGCTCAAGAAATGGCCACCATTATTGTTGATACCCTGGCCCCATTCCTCTCCTGTGCCCATGCTTCTAACTAGGTAAGGCTCCTACATGCTGGGATTCCACATCCATAGGAAGGGAATGAGAATGCCCACTCTTCATGAAATCTGTGAAGGCCTGATAAGATAAAGTGTGCTAAATTTTAAATAGACAAGTGCTGAGTGGATGGTATATCTCAGAGGGACCAGTGTCAGAACCTTCACATAGAACCAGAAGCAAGGATAAAGGTGAGCAAGCAAATACTGGTGCACATATGAATGGGTGCACTTCTACATGACTACATGCATGCAGGCATGCAGGCATGCAAATGCACAGAGGTCTGAGTCTGAAAGTTTCCCCTGCTTGATCATTATGGGCTCATGAACTGGGAAAACCTGAGGCTGAGGATCAAACACACTAATGACTTGAGGTGAGAGATGTTAAGGAAGGAAGATACATTGTCTCATTTCTTCATTTGTTTGTTCATTCACTTGATCCATCATGTCTCGTTTGTTAAGGATGTTCTATGGGCCAAACCCCGTTGAGCTAGCAAGGTATACAACCCAGTGTCTAAGGAATATAGACTAGTGATTGGAAACAAGTAAGTGGCTCCTCAGGAGGATCATCTTATGATCATCTTATGACCAAGAGGCCCTTGGATTAGGAGAGGCTGGAGGTGAGGTAAAGCCTGCTGCATAAATCTACACAGACAACCCTGTAAGACAGGGAGGGTGGTGGTAGTGGGAATAGCATCATTTTAATGAACCAGAGAGTGAAAGAACAATGTCTGGAGCATCAGGGGAAGTGCATCAAAACTCCTGACTCCATTGCCTGTCAGGGATTTGATAACAGGTCTGTTATTTTGCTAGTCACCGTCTCAGATGCCTCATATCTACATTGGGCATCCAAATGACAGTGACCACCTAGAGATAATGCACATGAAGAATGGTAGAAGGAAGTTACTTATTCTTGATATTATGAATACTAATAAGATGGATTTCAGATATATGTTGGAAGTAAGAAATGCAACCACTGTTCATTGCCTAAGAATAAGTGATGCAGTGGATAACACCTGGGGGAACTTCAATGTAATTGAATACCTTTTTAAAAATTTTGAGGATGTAAATATCCCATGTCTGCCTCCAGATTCATTCCCATCCCTAAAGAGAAAGAATGAAGGACTGGTGGTGTTCCCATTAGGAAAATGTATGGGCATGTCCAAGAGGAGCCAAAAAAGCTACTCTAAAGGCACCAGTGGCAGGTACCGAAGCCACAGAAGAGCATGTAGCCTTATTTAATGCATTGAATCACTTGGCATTTTTGTTCAGATTGCCCCTGATATCACTTGGGACATGTCGGCACCCTGAGATGCCAGAGGACCCCAGGATGCATTTCAGGAAGCATTATCATACCTATGATGATAGGCTCAGTTTGTGGTTCTAAGAATTGTCATTTTGAGAAGAGTCCATGGGAAACTGAGTGTGGGTTTACTCATGCTTAAAGAGAGAATCTTGGCTCCAATACACAAATGTCATAGGCAATACTCAGCCCTCCCACAATTCTGCGGGCAGGCTGCACCTTGTTTTGCTCTGTGACTGTGTCTTGTGGGAGGCTGAGCATTAATATGGCTTAAGCAACCATTTAAAATCCAATGATACTTCAGTAGGACAAGATACCCAAGAGAAGCTCAAGGCAGCTGACCTGCTTCTCCTCCTGCATTCTGAATCTCATCTCCTACCCAAGCCAGAATGTGGGTGTCCCACTTAACCCATTTTTCTCCCTCACTGCCAAGATCCAAGAAATCCACAAGACTTATTGATGCGGTCTTCTAATCATCTCTCATATTCATTTCCTTCTCTCCATCTTCACTCTATTTCAGATCACCACTATCTGTAGCCTGGATAAGGGTCTTCCACTCTCCCTTCTCCCCTCCCACATAGTCCATTTTTCTCCATACTGCAGCCAAAGAGATTTTGCTAAACCACAGATCTGATCTCCTCAGTTCCTTGCTGGAAAACATCCAGTGCCTTTGGGGTAATGTTCAACAAGGCTTATGTATTGTAGAATTATGTAGTCAGACAAGTCTCTGCTTCCTATTGAAGATTCAGGAAAAAGCTGTAAATTACCTCTATTCTGACTGAAGTAGAAGGAAGAATTTTAAATAATTTATCAAACATCCTGAAGATAAAATTTACTCTCATACTCCTTTGGAAATATTTCCCATTTGAGAAAATGGGCATTGAATTTTATTAAAGCATTGTTTTTAGAAAATTAAATAAGTTGGGTGGGTCCATTCCAAGATGGCCAAATAGGAACAGCTCAAGTCTGCAGTCCCAGTGTGACTGATGCAGAAGATGGGTGATTTCTGCATTTCCAACTGAGATATCTGGTTCATCTCATTAGCACTGGTTGGACAGTGGGTGCAGCCCACGGAGGGTGAGCTGAACCAGGATGGGGTGTCTCCTCACCCAGGAAGCCCAAGGGTCAGGGGATTTCCCTTTCCTAGCCAAGGGAAACCGTGACAGACTGTACCTGAAAAAATGGGACACTCCCACTCAAATACTGTACTTTTTAAACTGTCTTAGCAACTGGCAGACCAGATTATATCCCGTGCCTGGCTCAGCAGTTCCCACACCCATGGAGTCTTGCTCACTGCTGGTGCAGCAGTCTGAGAACAACCTGCAAGGCAACAGTCTGGCAAGGGGAGGGGCATCCACCATTGCTGACACTTGAGTAGGTAAACAAAGTGGCCAGGAAGCTAGAACTGGGCCGAGCCAACCACAGCACAGCAAGGCTTCCTGCCTCTATAGACTCCACATCTGGATGCAGGCATAGCTGAACAAAAGGCAGCAGAAACTTCTGCAGACTTAAACATCCCTGTCTGACAGCTCTGAAGAGAGCATTGGTTCTCCCAGCATGGTGTTTCAGCTCTGAGAATGGACGGACTGCCTCCTCAAGAGGCCGTCTGACCCCTGTGTAGCATAACAGGGAGATACTTCCCAGTAGGGCCCAACTGACACCTCATACAGCCAAGTGCCCCTCTGGGACAAAGCTTCCAGAGGAAGGATCAGGCAGCAATATTTGCTGTTCTGCAGTATTTGCTGTTCTGCAGCCTCCACTGGTGATACCCAGGCAAAAATGGTCTGGAGTGGACCTTCAGCAAACTCCAACAGACCTGCAGCTGAGGGACCTGACTGTCAGAAGGAAAACTAACACACAGAAAGAAATAGCATCAACATCAACAAAAAGAACATCTACACAAAAACCCCAACATCAAAGACTAAAGGTAGATAAAACCACAAAGATGGGGAGAAAGCAGAGCAGAAAAGCTGAAAATTCTAAAAACCAGAGTGTCTCTTCTCCAAAGGATCACAGCTCCTCACCAGCAACAGAACAAAGCTGGATGGAGAGTGACTTTCATGAGTTGACAGAAGTAGTCTTCAGAAGGTCAGTAATAACAAACTTCTCCAAGCTAAAGGAGGATGTTCGAACCCATCACAAGGAAGTTAAAAACCTTGAAAAAAGATTAGATGAATGGCTAACTAGAATAAACAGTGTACAGAAGACCTTAAATGACCTGATGGAGCTGAAAACCATGGCACGAGAACTATGTGATGCATGCACATGCTTCAATAGCAGATTCGATAAAGTGGAAGAAAGGGTATCAGTGATTGAAGATCAAATTAATGAAATAAAGTGAGAAGAGAAGTTTAGAGAATGAATAATAAAAGAAATGAATAATGGTGTGAACCCGGGAGGCAGAGCTTGCAGTGAGCCAAGATCATGCCACTGTACTCCAGCCTGGGTGACATAGCAAGACTCTGTCTCAAAACAAAAAAACAAAAAAACAAAAAAACAAAACAAAACAAAAAAAAGAACAGAAAGAAAGAAATGAAATGAACAAAGCCTCCAAGAAATATGGGGCTGTGTGAAAAGACCAAATCTACATTTGATTGGTGTACCTGAAAGTGATGGGGAGAATAAAACCAAATTGGAAAACACTCTTCAGGATATTATCCCGGAGAACTTTCCCAACCTAGCAAGGCAGGCCAACATTCAAATTCAGGAAATACAGAGAACACCACAAAGATACTCCTCAAGAAGAGCAATCCCAAGACACATAATGGTCAGATTCACCAAGGTGGAAATGAAGGAAAAAAGGTTAAGGGCAGCCAGAGAGAAAGGTCAGGTTACCTTCAAAGGGAAGCCCATCAGACTAACAGTGGATCTCCTGGCAGAAACTCTACAAGCCAGAAGAGAGTGAGGGCTAATATTCAATGTTCGTAAAGGAAAAATTTTCAACCCAAAATTTCATATCCAGCCAAACTAAGCTTCGTAAGTGAAGGAGAAATGAAATCCTTACAGACAAGCAAATGCTGAGAGATTTTGTCACCACCAGGCCTGCCTTACAAGACCTCCTGAAGGAAGCACTAAACATGAAAAGGAACAACTGGTAGCAGCCACTGCAAAAACATGCCAAATTGTGAAGACCACTGATGCTATGAAGAAACTGCATCAATTAACAGGCAAAATAACCACCTAACATCATAATGACAGGATCAAATTCATACAAACAATATTACCTTAAATGTTAATGGGCTAAATGCCCCAATTAAAAGACACAGACTGGCAAATTGGATAAAGAGTCAAGACGCATCAGTGTGCTGTATTCAGGAGACCAATCTCACATGGAGAGATACACATAGGCTCAAAACAAAAGGCTGTAGGAAGATCTACCAAGCAAAAGGAAAGCAAAAAAAAAAAAAAAAAAAAAAAAGAGCAGGGTTTTTAATCCAAGTCTCACATAAAACAGACTTTAAATCAACAAAGATCAAAAGAGACAAAACCATTACATAATGGTAAAGGGATCAATTCAACAAGAAGAGCTAACTATCCTAAATATATATGCACCCAATACAGGAGTACCCAGATTCATAAAGCAAGTTCTTAGAGACCTATGAAGACATGTAAGATTCCCACACAATAATAATGGGAGACTTTAACAACCCACCGTCAACATGAGACAGATCGACGAGACAGAAGGTTAACAAGGATATACAGGACTTGAACTCATCTCTGCACCAAGCAGACCTAATAGACATCTATAGAACTCTCCACCCCAAATTAACAGAATATACATTCTTCTCAGCACCACATCACACTTATTCCAAAATTGACCACATAATTGGAAGTAAAGCACACCTCAGCAAATGTAAAAGAACAGAAATCACAACAAACTGTCTCTCAGAGCACAGTGCAATCAAATTAGAACTCAGGATTAAGAAACTCACTCAAAACTGCACAACTACATGGAAACTGAACAATCTGCTCCTGAATGACTACAGGGTAAATAATGAAATGAAGGCAGAAATAAAGATGTTCTTTGAAACCAATGAGATAAAAGACACAACATACCAGAATCTCTGGGACACATTTAAAGCAGTGTGTAGTAGGAAATTTACAGCACTAAATGTCTACAAGAGAAAGCAGGAAAGATCTAAAATTGACACCCCAACATCACAATTAAAAGAAATAGAGAAGCAAAAGAAATGAATTCAAAAACTAGCAGAAGGCAAGAAATAATTAAGATCAGAGCAGAACTGAAGGAGACAGAGACACAAAAAACCCTTCAATAAATCAATGAATCCAGTAACTTGTTTTTGAAAAGATCAACAAAATTGATAGACCACTTGCAAGAGTAATAAAGAAGAAAAGAAAGAAGAATCAAATAGATGCAATAAAAAATGATAAAGGGGATATCACCACTGATCCCACAGAAATACAAAATACCATCATAGAATACTGCAAACACCTCTATGCAAATAAAGTAGAAAATCTAGAAGAAATTGATGAATTCCTGGACACATACATCCTCCCGAGGCTAAATCAGGAAGAAGTTGAATCTCTGAGTAAATCAATAACTGATATTATTGCTGAAATGAAGGCAATAATTAATTGCTTTCTAACCAAAAAAGTCCAGGACCAGATGGATTCACAGCTGATTTCTACCGGAAGTACAAAGAGGATCTGGTACCATTCCTTCTGAAACTATTCCAATCAATAGAAAAAGAGGGAATCCTCCCTAACTCATGAGACCAGCATCATCCTGATACCAAAGCCTGGCAGAGACACAACAAAAAAAGAGAATTTTAGACCAATATCCCTGACGAACATCGATGCAAAAAATCCTCAGTAAAATACTGTCAAACTGAATCCAGCAGCACATCAAGAAGCTTATCCATCACGATCAAGTTGGCTTCATCCCTGGGATGCAAGGCTGGTTCAACATACACAAATCAATAAACGTAATCCATCACATAAACAGAACCAAAGACAAAAACCACATAAGTATCTCAATAGATGCAGAAAAGGCCTTTGACAAAATTCAACAGCCCTTCATGCTAAAAACTCTCAATAAACTAGGTATTGATGGAACATATCTCAAAATAATAAGAGCTATTTATCATACTGAATGAGCAAAAACTGGAAACATTCCCTTTGAAAACTGGCAGAAGACAGGGATGCCCTCTCTCACCACTCCTACTCAACGTAGTTTTGGAAGTTCTGGTCAGGGCAATCAGGCAAGAGAAAGAAATAAAGAGTATTCAATTGGGAAAAGAGGAAGTCAAATTGTCCCTGTTTGCAGATGACATGATTGTATATTTAGAAAATCCCATCATCTCATTGCCAAGACAATCCTAAGTCAAAAGGACAAAACTGGAGGCATCACGCTACCTGACTTCAAACTATACTACAAGGCTACAGTAACCAAAACAGCATGGTACTGGTACCAAAACAGAGATATAGACCAATGGAACAGAA